>NC_071090.1:31695845-31997309 GCF_027358695.1 Spea bombifrons | reverse complement strand
ACAATAGGCAATCTGATATCCTGAAACCATATTTATCATATGTCTGCACCGTTACAGACTGGACCTAAGCACTTGTGGCGCAAGACCTCCGAGGCCATTAACTTTGAATATGTAGACATTGTCACAGGTAAATACATATAACTTTGGCTGAACAGAACCCTACTGAGCAGAGTGGTTGAAGCAAGAATAAAAGATTTAAATGTACTCTTCTGTGTGGTGAATTGTTGAAATGCCCATTACTAGAGTAGCATGTAGTTAAACAGAGGCACTCAATTGTGAGAGAGTAAGAAGATTAAGTCAATAAAGTCATAAGTGGCTGTTATCGATTGGAAATTCCAAGAAGGCCTCAACCTCAACTGTGTGCGTGATTCTGATGTTTGGTGGGCCACTAGATGGCTCTAGAGCTTCACGCTGAAAGGATGCTTGTCTTCTTCTTTTTACTGTATAATCACATTTGAAGTGGGGAACTGAAACTCAGTTTACTAAAAGTATTTGCCACGACGTTCCCTTGATATTTTTTCAGAATGAGGTAAATCTAAACAAATCCATTTGTGATACTTCAGCTGACATCCTCTTGGACTCACCCTGTCACGGTTATTACATTTTATTCAGAGTGTAGAAAGTTTCACTTACTAAATAGCTATGTAGAAAAACAGAACCAGAATGATAAAATCTTCTACTTTTTTTCTAGAGGTATGTTCCAGGTAATATAAGATTAGAAAAAATACTGCACCAATTTAAATCACAGTTATTAAGAGAAGTACAGTCTCTAACACATCATTATAGAAAGTCTCAAGAGTGTCGTAAAATGATACATAAGAACAAATGTTCTTTCTATATATTAGTTACAGGCAGACATTTTTGTTGTATAGAATGGCCAACAATAACCTCTAATGTAGACATTCATTCTTACATTTTAGCACTGGATTGATGTGTATGAACTAAGGTAAAATTCATTCAGAAAATAAGAACTGGAGCGCCATGAGCTGAGCTGGAGTCTAGCCAGATCCTGGGCTTGTTTTTATGAGCCCGCAGGACTCACCTACAATTTAAGGAACTATAAGGAAAGCTAAAAACATTATGAGACAAGGTGTTTCAACCGGCTCATCTTCGGCCCCCGTTCCAACACTTTTGATAACTAGGGACGACTTAGGCTGAACCAGCCATTTTTCTTAAGACAAAGCTCACATGCCTAGCTTTGCTTGATAGTCTTATTGAAACCTCCATGCTTTGGGTGGTTCTTATGTGCCCCATGTTTTACTACCGATTAGTCAGAGGAGCTTGAAATTGCTCTTAAAGTATTAAGCATTTCCAAAAGCATCACTGAGCTGCCCCAGTATTTGAGTCTTCACTGATTTTTTGGGGCGTCTTCCAGGAAATGGTGGTGTCTGAGGAGCCCTCAATGTGGGAAAGCTGTAATGATTTTTTTCACCAAAGGTGGTCAAAAGAGGTTACTAAATAATCCAACAATAAAATTTGTGTGATTTTTTGTTGTAGGGATCTTAATATCTGATTTCTTTACATAAATAAGAGAGCACGAAAAAACAAACGGCGTGGTCCCACCATGCTCCGGACACAGGTCCCTCAGCCCGTCCGTACAATCGTAAACAGCAACTACATAAGAAATAATAGCCAGCGACCTACGATGAAGTCCTGTTAGTATGAATGAAACCCATCAGGTGTTTTGAGGTGTCTTTTGCTGGCCTGTTATTCACAGTGCCATGTTGTTTGGAGAAATAAAAACTATATTTAAACTTGAAGACCTTTGCCTCTGTCTCCTGTGTAAAAAGGACACACACTATCCGGGTATTGCTTCTTATGTTGTTGCTGATTTCTATACAACAATATTACTTAACTGGGGTGTAGCAGAGCTCAATAGTCCAATCCTGTGCCACTGACTATGTGGTTAAGTAAAAGTAAATGTAAAACATGACACAGCTAACAGGCTTTAGTGAAATTAAACTGTCTGAAACAGTGGTGCATAAAAAACAGCATTAAAAATATAAATGAGAGTTCAAAATATCTCTCGATACAGATTATAACCTTCTCAGCCGTTAGAGGAGACTGCAACGCATTGCATAGATATAGGTTGATGTCCCCTCCACGTCTCAAAGGGTTAAAGCAAACATCTCTGCCTATAGTGAGACGGGCCTATAATACAATATACATGTCATTTGTAGTAGTTATACAGAAGTTCTTTATATATATATATATATATATAGAAGTATAAATATATTTATAGAGGTGTACATTTGCTGTTGAGGCACATGGTGCATTGAGTTAGAATAGCCTGGCCTGTTTTTTCAGCTCGTTCCGTTTCCACAGTGCCAGGCGGTCAAACTCTGATATGGTCATTCCGAAGACCTGATAAAACTCTTCAGCCGATAAATGTCTCTGTAAAGAGAATAAGAAGCGGGGGGGCTCGTAAAAGTGTCACGTGCCGACTGCACTGTGTTTGAAGACTTAGGAACACACGGCGTAAACAAGAATTCTTAGCTCATTTACGACAAAAGATGCTCTAAAAAATATATGTATGTTTAGAGGCTGCTCCGTAATAATTATTTCTATCTTCAGATAAACCCTGGTGGCAGTGATATAAATCACAATCCCATAATATCATAAGGTAAGTCATTTTAACAAAACTTAAACTTAAACACATTTAATATTGTACTGGCACCCTATAAAAATATGTACCTCTGGAGATCTATGCAAAAAAAAAAATTATATATATATATAATAATTAAAATTATATATCTATAATAACACTACGCTCTGTTAGTGCAACCATTTTTTCCAGGCACCCACTTATGCACCCTATATATTGCACGGAACTGCTTTTCAGCAGCATATAAAATGTACGCAAGTCCTGGAATACATGGCCAACATGGTTACCCAAAATCACAGCAAGCAGTATTTAAAACCCACCTGTCATCAGTTTTCATTTCAAAGATATTTTAAAAATATTATAATAAACCCATTTATTTGCTGAAGCTAACAAAGGGAAATAATAATTTTAATTAAGAGAATGCCTGAAATGCACAAGAAGCTTAAATTTTTTTATCTTGCCTTTAAAACAATCTTTTTGAAGTACCATAATATGCGGAAAGTTTGCTGTGACCAGTGTTCTATAATATCCGCACACATTTTTCATGGCACATTAAGATAATAACCCTCTTAATTGCATTACTTACTTCCAGGCGTGTTCTGTCGACATCTTTAGGCAGTCTGTTCCTCCCTCTAGTGGTCACCATTAGTAATTCATACGGATAAATCTGTAATAAGAAAAATCATTTTTTCCGATGCGTTCGTTCGTACGCTAGTTCACCTAATAAAAGAACCTCCAACCTTTCATTTAATGAGCGCTACTTATAATTAATAAATAGTTACTATAAAAATGTATAGGAAAATGTGGGATTTCAGGGATTATGCTTATTTTACAGTAGACGAACCCTGAGGAAGAGTGTTTTTTGGGCAGCTGCGGTCTTTTTTGGGAAGTATTATTTATTGTATATTTATTTATTCCACTTTATTTCACTTTATCACAGTAGCACGTGATTTTAGGTTTATTCACGGTGTCATATTTATTTTACAGTAGGTAAGATATAGATCCAACCCTCTTCTTCCAGACATGGAGCGTGACAGTCATCAAGGCCAGCTCAGAGATTGCCCGATATCTGCCAGCAGTCTTACAATTCATCAAAAATGAATATGAAAAATGATAATTTTTGGATAATATTTTGGTGCTCCAAGACCTCCAAGAATAATACAGCGGAATGAATCTATCATGCGTTAACTTTAGGAAATGCCCTGTTTTATCAATGCGCCATCCGATTTCTAAAGCAGAGATGGCGATCGGCGCAGGGTTTATGTTCTGTGTACATCCAAGGATTATTGATCAGCATATGCCTCAGACTTAACAACCAACCCCAATTGCCCTATTGATCCAAATTTACGCACACTGGACTGGATTTAATAACCGGAGATACATTTAACACGTAACGGAATACGGAATTTGTTATTGAAATTGATTTTAGCTTTTTTTAATTGAGTACTATATCATTTAATAATACTGGAAAAAATGTCATTGTGGGGCATTACTCCCATAATCTCACTGATGCTGGCCGTTCATGGGCATAAGCAGAGGTAAATGTTGTAATGAAAAGAAGGGTTAATTCAAGGGGCCTGTTGTTACCGCTTCAGCTGTGGATGGCTGGGCATCCTGGGATTTGTGACTGAAAAGAATAATAGTCATTCTACATTGTACAAAGGTCAAGCAGCGTTTTGTATAGAGGACACAAACGGCATCCAGCTGATGTTCAAAGACAAATACAGACTAATATATCGTTACTTCTGATATCTGTTATATGGGATTCACTCCACTGTAATGACAGAATTTGAGGATTCATCAAGATCGCCGCGCAGAATCTAGATGCAGAGCAGCCCACCATGCTTTTCAAGGTGGGTGGCTAGAAGCAGCATTGATTTCCGTTTCAGGATATTAGGAAGGTCCTTGGAACCACGGTTGAATAGACACAGGGAAACAAAATCATTGTAAGAAAACAAAAGAGGCAATTTCATCTGGTGGTGGGTAACGGTTCATTGCCATGGCAACTGGTCTCTCTAATTCCTGCAGGAATTCTGGATCTTCTTACCTTGTACTCTGTAGAACAGGAGAGAATGAGACAAGGGGCATAGTGAGATGGGAGGTGAAACAAGTATGGGTAATGGTGTGCAGTCATATGGAGAAGCAGATACATATCAAACGTACTGGCGAGCAGAAAAAAAACTTAGAACACACACAAAGGTTAAGCAAGAAGAGCAATTAACAGCATTTAACCCAATACATTACTCAGCCTGGAAATGTAAAGTGCCATTTGTGCTCCTGTTCTGGGTCACATATTGTCTGGCTAAGGATGATCTCAGTTCTACACGAAGTCTCAGATTGACAATGTCTTACTATTTACTGTATTGCTCACAAGTCCAGATGTCCTTTTCACAGAGAATAGTCCAGGAAACACATCTGGACTATATCTAACCTATGGTCGTTTTGTGTTGATGATAACAGTGATTATAGAGTTACTTTAACAAATAGTACTAACAAATAGTTTTATCCCAGTGTAGTGTTTATCATCTCCATCAGGGCATATCTGAATATACCCTGCTTGTGTTAAATCTACTTATTAATATGTTTTCTTGTGCCTTGTAAATTGTAATAGCTGTCACTTGGGTTTCTAATATATGCTGAAACACCAGTTGCCATATGGACAGACCCAAGGTGTCTTTGTCTAACTAGTGACCAGAACGTAGTTAGCGACTATCTTACCTCGCATGCCCCAGTTCACCGCATTGGCACTGTCATAGTGGAAGAGCTCTGTGCTCGGCGGCTGCAAGAAACACGAACAGTTGTTTATACATAGTTCAATATGCTAGAACTCCATCTCTATCCTAATCCACACCATGCTCTGAGTGTAATGTTAAGAATAACAATAATGTGCCATTGTATTTTATAGATTATATTATATATATATTGTATTACCTATATTATATATATATATATATTATATATTGTATCACCTAATCATGAATTGTGATAATATATTTATTACCAGAAAGAACTCTCATGGTACTCTATGAAATACACTCATCTGCTTAGAAATGAGTCCCCATGCAAAAACATTAGCACCAGCAAAACAAGAAATCTGGTTGACTATATGAATACGTTTGGGCCTTGACACTGGCATTATCTGTGTAATCCCTGGCTTAAGCCTCTTTGTTCCCCACACTTTAACTCTAGCAACAGAGAGCGCAAGGATGACATCACATCCTCCTTCAGAATTCCATCAGCGCTACAGATGTGATGACATCAGAGAAAATATATTTTTATCTTCTCGTTTAGTAACGGAGAGATGATCATACCCTTTATTATCCTACACAGCTGGCACGTAATCGTTGCTAGATGGAATGGCAGCAATTTTGCATTTACATATGACAGTTTTATCTGGGAATAAAGCATCCCTTCCTCTAGCAAATAAAACATTTTACAGCCAGCCGAAACCATGCTTCAGTAACTCTCAATTATACTTAAATATTTCGCATTTCCTGGGGATTATAAAATCAGAGTTGTAACCAAATACCTTTAGGGTTTGGAGTTTTACAGAAACAAACTTTGACATAATACCTTTCCTACTGGCATACAGTTTTAATAGCAATCTGCCTACTGGTATACGGCTTATAGCTTTCAGAATTGTTGGAATCAAATAGTCTACGTCAATACCCGTACCCTGTGCAGTCCATTTCTTCTGTACACCGGGAGAGAGGCTGATTTGTTGATTAAGGGATCTGCAAATAGATATAACAAAATGCTTTGAAGAACATACCTCACACAAAGTGACAATAAGAAACCCATATAAAGGCCTAATTGCCTATTAGACATCAGAATGTACCACCCACAATTCCTAGGTCTGGGTCAGCCTGATATGTAGATGGAGCTTCTTCTTTGTAAAAGTTAGAGTTAGATTTGAGATCCTCCCAAGGGGGAACGCAATATGAAGTGAAGGCTATGAAGCGGCTGCCAGTTCTTGATGAGTATCTCATCTTCTTTTCGTATGATATTTCACCCTTCTGGGATCTTTTGGGGTTCATCCCAAGTGTAAAGGTCAGTCCAGACTTGGTGACTAAAGGGGTACCAACTGTAGCCCACTGGTGAGGCCAATGCAGACTGAACGGTATGTCTGGGGTTGTTGGTTCCCTCATACAGAGGAAACTTGCCTCTCATTTTGTTCTGGATTGCACTTTTGGGCAGGAATTTGAATTGCTCCAAAGTGGGCATGCTCTGTAGGACAGGCTATGAAGCGGCTGTCTGTTCTTCGTGAGCATCTCATCCTCTTTTTATATGGCAAGAAATACACAAAGTCAAATTGTGAGCTCCTGAAGAAGCCTTTTTCTACCTGGCTATGGCCAAGGTTTTTTTTAGAAAAATCCAGGCACATTTCTATGCAGTTATATAAGTAACTTTGGGACAGAATGTGAATATGATGTAAATTTGTGCCACAATCCACACATATTTCTCAACCTAAGTGGATCAGTGTGAAACTGTGCTTAAATAATAATTTTGTCTCATATTGTATACCACAATATTTAAGGTTGATATTTAATAGAAAATATACGTAGATATTTTATGGCATTTAGACTATGCAAAAATATCAGAGTATATACAACCTATCGAAATACAAATATGTAGAAACACACACAAAAGTTGTACAGTTGTATAAGCGGGCATGTTAACTCACCACTGTCAGCCAGATAGCGTTTCGGAGCTGTAAGAAAACAGTTATATTTATTGTACCAATGTTATCCAACACGGAGCATGTTTAGCATCAGTACTCCGATTAATTAAATAGCATGCTCACAGTGGCATCCCGGGGTAGCAGCTATAAATGCAACATCAACATGGTCTAATGGAGCATCTAATACTTGCAGTTTTAATTTCTCATTGCAGTTTATGGCCACCGGGCCACAACGACCATAACAATTCACGGATATAACAATTTAATTTGTTCTCAATTAACCAGAATCTTAGGGGTGTATTGACCTGTAAACATGGCCTGTTAGAGATCCTTTTAAGTTGATTTGTACATGGCTGCCCCCAATTATATTAGTTAATTATACACGAGGACAAGCGCTTCATGCCAAACGTAGAGTACATGATCAAAGTTTGTTTTGGAATGGAATCTGCACACTGTATGTTCTAATGCCTTACATATAAGGCTCCAGATTGAAGCAACACCTTGGCTGGGCCAGCAACTGGGCTCTTATACATATAAGAAGTCTGATGTTTAAAGATGATCATGCAAGACATCTGGCTCGGTGAGAGTCAATGATGGTTCTTGAGATGCGGGGCATGTTCCATGCTGATATGATAGATCCTGAGGCACACATTTTCCTGACAAGTCATGAAGGTTTTTAGGGTTTAACACAGGCTAGAGATGCATAAAGCTACCCTGAAGACAAGACTGAATAAAGTTTGAGTTTGTTACAGAGGAAATTAAGCCACAAGGCTCCCGGAAACTTACATCCATTGAGAGAGCCCTCATATCCAGCCGTGTGGAGAGCTTCCTTACTGCCCGCAGAGCTGCGAGGTGGTGTCCAGGGATCAGCGTATGAGCGGGCCTTCATTTCTTCTTTCAAGATCATTCGGCCAATCCCTCCCTGGAGCTAGACATAGAAATGTAGTGAGATGTATAAAGGTTTTGAAATCAGACTCTCACTTTCACAGCTTTTTACTGCCTTGTTTAGTATCCTATGCAACTTCATAAACAAAGAATGCATATTCATGTACTCTGTGAGTATTTTAATATGCATTCATTAAACATGTTTAACTTAGCATTAGCAGAAGCTGCAGTAGCAGTGGTCCTATTCTCCCACCAAAATGTCAAGAGCTTTCTGAGCATGAGTATGGGAGGGTCTCATAAGACCCCCCAAACAACTGCTAGGCAAGTGCTGGAGCTGACAGGGGGTGAGTAGATCTCATGGACGCAGAGAGCAGGAGATGTGTTTAGCGGCTGGGGGGATGAGGCAAATGGGGAGAATCCCCCAATGCATTTGCAAGAGGGAAAGCACAGCTATCATGCATTCAAGTGGAAATGATGGCTGGAGTATCCCTTTAAAGTTACGCTATATGGATATGTTACATTATGTTACATTATGGGATATGTCATTCCAAGGTTCTATTTTAATTTGTTTTGTATTAAATCTACATCCTTGCAGCCCAACACCTCTTTGATGATGCTCTGCCACCACTAAAGAAGATGGGTGAACAAGAGAGCATCATGGAAACGTCATTTCTGTAAAAACTGGAGAGCTGACATTCGGATTCTTCTTGGCTACTTCCAAATATATACTTCAAGCATAACCCATTTTAATTTTGATCGTTGTCCTTCAAAACTGACAAGACTATTTTAACCACTAGATGTCATAAAAATAATAATCAATTAGCAAAAGGCTGTGTACATTAAAAAGCTCAAATCTATAGCAAGTTTCATTTCCTTTTGACAGTAAGGATACCTTATGCATGGTCCGGTCAAACCCATCTTCCTCTCCTCCAGATGAGAATCTCCGTGCTCGTGGTACTGCACAAGGAATGAGAGCAAGTCAGTGAAGACGATTATATTATTATTTCTTGTTTTATATAGCACCATCATATTCCACAGCGCTGCACAATGGGTAGAGAGGACAATTCAAGTAGTATATAATATAACAATTTGACTTACAGCAACAACAGGTGAGGAGGACCCTGCTAAAACGAGTTTACAATCTAGATGTAAACTATAAAATGGTAACATAAGGAGACTGATGGAGTCACAGTATGTTGTTTCTTCAAGTACTACTAGTCAAATAATGGTTTATTGTGTATCCTGGTGGAAATGGCTAGATACGGTATTGATGGACACAGAAATAAAGTGTAAGATTTATTTTCTCTATGTTGGTTATTTGAAAGGTCTACATTCTACTGTCTACCTCACTACGAATAAGGTTGGGCTTGAGTGGTCATTCTGACCTCTCATGATTGCCATCTAACTATGATAGCCAATAAATTGCGATCAACTCATATTCAGGAAAAACCAATACCTTTGGGCGAATACATCCAGTACTCTGATTCAGGCTGATAATAGGGGTCAGGGTTGTAAGCTGGAAAATATTTAGAGGACTGTACAAGATCTTCACTTGTTTTACTTTTGGTTGCTTCAAAAGGATCATCTGAAATCACAGGTAGGATGACTAATTATACAGAAGAACATGAATCTGGTTATTACTTTTACAATTTGCAATGTATTGTATTATGGTTATGTTTGGTTTATACAATTTGCTTTGACCATTTCTAGTATATTTACATTATAAAGTTTAGTAAAGGGGGTCTAATAAAGATGAAGTCCTCGTTAAGCTTATAAAAATCATCTGGTCTCACAGAGCTCTACAAATGAAACCCTTCTATTCATTGTTGGTGTGAACTATTGCATGACGGTGTGTACAAGCATTATATATATATATATATATATATATATATATATATATATTACAATTGTTATACCATTAAGCGCATAGATATGTATGTATATATGGATATATAGTATATATAGCATACATATGCATCTGGAAAGAAAGAGTTTGTGAATAATGGTCAGCTAACAACATTGCACTATGCACTGAAAATGTATGGCATTTTATAAATGAATGATGACCCTATTAATAATAAAACATACATGTACATTTCACGCATGCTGAGGAAGTGTTTTTTTTTTTTTTGCCAGAGTCATCATTATTGGTAAGTAAGGCGCTGCAAGAGATTTCTGCTTCCTCTAAACAAAAGAAGTGAAGCTCTTACTTACACCACGGCACAAAGCCGGCCGGCAGACGCAGGGAGGAGAACGGAGAGAAGGGAGAGAAGAGACACGGTGACAGCCTTTAGTTCTCATCGTGAAAGTCCACGGTCATGCGGTTTTCATGTAAGGTTCTAAGCCCATTTACTCTAGTTTGTGACAACGCTGCCCGTGCCACACAGGCAATGCCCTCTCACAAAGCTATACAAAGCAAATAACACTAAAAACAAAAAAATGCTATGGGCTTCTAACTTGTAAGTTGTAGTTTGCCGTTCAGGCACAAACAGTAAATAACATGTGCTGTGTTTTTGCCTATGTATTTAGGTAACATCTGACAAATTACATTACCTATAAAGATGTGAAGCTCTCAACACTGCATTGAAAAAACACCCAAGATATCTAACAAGGCTAGTCTTGCATTTTGAAAAGCTTTATTTTGTGAATAATAGGTCTTTTTTTAACTAATAATTGAACTTTTTGTTGCTATACGAAACATTTTATTCTTGTTTAATAAGCCATTTTATGCCGCCCTTATAATTCTTCAGTTTTTATTCACTCTACCAAATGGAGTATAGGGAGACTTGTCGTTGATGCTTCAAAATGTCTCTAGGGTTTTGTGCACTTAATTTAATTAGATTAATGGTAATTTAAAAGAACAAAAAAGAATTCAGATCTAGAAAAACCCTGGGTAAGAACAGTTTTAGTTTCCCTGCGGCTTAGAACTACTTAGTAATCAGGGCCTACCGTACTTATAAATAAAAGGACCAGACATACCCGGATGCATGCGCCATATAGAACAATGCATTACCAAGCTTTCTTTAAACATTTATACAACACGTAAACACATGGCCATCAGTAAGCTCCAAATCATCAGCTTCATGAGCAAGACCAATGTTAGAATGACAATTAATTCTGATTTATTATTATTATTTCAATCAAGTTGAAATTGTATGGCAAATGTAAAGCATGCATTGTATTGTATAAACATCCAATGTTAGCGCATGATGTTATAGCGCACATGCAGCCAACAGACATATTGTGCAGTGCGTGGGGTGACCTGTTTGGTACTCAGCACATAAATTACAAGGGAATATATCACACACAACACAGTCAGTCGCAATCATGCAACAGGGTTCGGACAGTACCATGCCGTTTGTAGATGGGAGGTTTCCGGTAAATATTGCTCTCTGCGGCAGCTGTGAAGATAAAGGAAAAGGAGGACAGGAAAGAGGGAAGGAGGAGGAAAAGTGAAAGAGGGAGTGCATAGGAGAGAAAAAAAATATATCACCAAAGACAGAGGAAAGAAAGGTGAAAAGAAGAGACAGGACAGGTTATAATGAAATGAAAATCATAATATGACAAACGGCAAGTCATTGAGGGATTCACAAGGATAGGAGAACCTCTTGTGGTCCAGCTACTGTGGAATGTCCTCCATATGTTCCTTAATACATCCTATTGCTAAGGATCATGGGGGATGTAGTCCACAGCATTTGGAGAGTTAGAAGTTATCTATTCTTGGTGAGGAAGACAGGAAGGATCATTGTGGTAGGTCATTGTAGCTTGGGAAAGTGAGGAAGGAAGGGTGTGACTGTGAAGATAATAAAGTGAACGTGAAGGCATCTTGTTAAGTCTGGCATTTTTTAAAATTTTCTTAAAGTGAATCTTTTCAAGTGCTTCAGCGTGATTACCAGACAATAACCTGGGCTTCATTTTCAGTGCCGATCTTGGACTCATTAAAGAGTTTGTAGAAGGAGAAGGTATCCACACTTTGATAAACACTACTCTACTTAAAAACACATTTCCTTCTAAAACATGTCCCTATTTTTCACAATCTTTCACATATCCCAGATATCAAAGATTAGGCTACTCTCAAAATTGAGAAAGAACATAATATATATAAAAATATGGCCCTTTTCTATACGACTTTACTGCCTATTTCAGCGACAAAAATGGATTCAACCTCCTTTGGGGTGATTTAGAAGACCATTACTGTTTATTTTAGATATAATTGTTACCGCTGTCAACACTAAGTAAAAATGCACGCACTGAAAAAAGCTATCCTTATCTTTTAAAGTTGCACATGATGTGTGTTTTCACAAGAGCGTGAGTGCAGTACCATATGATTTGGTTCATGTCACGTATGTGATTGCCCACCTTCTGCCTACCTGGTATGTGGAAGTGACGAGGAGCTTGGTAAAGAGTCGGCGTGGAGCAACGTACATCTAACTGGCTATAATAAGGGGAGTTGCGTCCACTCTCTGAGCCTGAAAGAAGGTTTTGAAAGCACAGCACAAAGGATGAAAGCAAGAAGGAAAGGGGAAAGGACATCAGAAAAGATGGGAGGGGGGATGAAAAAATAGGAAGAAAGTAAAAGAGAAAGCATGAATACAAAATAGAAAAGAAGCCAAAAAGTTTTAAAAAGAAAGACAAAAAAAGAAAACAATGAGAGGGAATGGGGCACAATGTATTTATGAGACAGAGGTGATTAAAAAAGGGTTATATTGGGGAGGACCAATTGATATAGAGAAAAAAGAGAGACCAGCACAAGAGTAATGTTTTGAGGGACAGTTCTACATGGGAGTTCCATGGGATGGAATTGGGTGGCTCCATCTGAAGATAATAGGGGAGGTGAATATCTGCCCCCAATCTTATTAGTAACAATAAAGATTTGATTAATATTGTATCTAGTTATCTATATCATTGTGACAGTGTGATTACGGGCCATCTCAGCTGGTCACTAGCAGAGTTGCTGCCATGCTGGGGATATGTAATTCATGGATTTTAACAGTGGCAAAAGTCTACTGACATTATGGGGATATAGAATTTATGGATTTTATGAGTAGCAAATGTCCAACATTCAGTGACAATATGTTGGTAATGTAGCAGCAGAGTCCGGCGTACCTGACATGTAGTAATGTTGTGGGGAGCGAGGCATGGTGAGAGCTACATCACGATGGCCGTAGAGTGGAGAGTCTATGTAGCCTGGGCTTGATGACCTTCTCTGCCGTAAGTCCATCCCTTCATAAATATCCTACCGTAAATTTACATAGAAAAAGTGTTAACAATATAAAGTCTGCATAAAACATCCAGAAGCAAGCATCTAAAACAAGGTGACACCAAGTGGTGACAATCTACTCAAGCCTACAGTATTGATAATTAAATATATATATATAAAGTAGGTATAAGCCAAACACAGTTGAAACTTAAATTTCAAAGTGTATGTTTACTTTATATTTGATAACGTCAGATACAGGCGATGAAAGTGGGCACCTCAGTAATGAATCAGTGAACACACATGTAACAATATCCATTGTTGGTAACCACATTCATGCTTATGTTCCTTTCTTTTAATGTTCTTGTCAGTACCGAACCTCCATCAGCAAAGATGTATTTTTGTTTGGGGCTAATAACATGCACGGCTCAAACAAGGAACAGAGAATTACAGAGATTACTTTGGGTATGCTATAATTAAACACCAATAGGATATGTAGCGATGATGAGGTACCTCCCCATAGCTGTATCTCTCCAGCATCTCATCCGACGTGTATCTACCATACGGCTCATAAGAAATGAGGTCAGGGTGCTGTACTGCGTAGATTGCTTTAATCTTAGGGAGAGCTGCTAAGTCCTTGTAATTTAGAATTTCATTGTTTACCTTAGCCTGAGAGAGAAAAAAAGAAGGAAAATGACAGGGGGGGGGAAGCAGGCGAGAAAGCTCATATTTACTAGGTGTTGCTGTAGAGGATTATAGCACCTGTTGGCAGATGGTACTTAAATATCCATTCACTTCTAGATGCACCACTTATTAAATATGGCTCTGAGAATTAGGTATAGTAAACAGTAGCTGGAAACCAGGGAAGCAGAATCTGATTACATGTATGCAGAATGGGATAAAAAGAAGATTTAAACCATTGAGTGCTAGCCATTTTCTGACAGTCGTACAATTTTTAAACTGCTGGCACGCAGCAAGTTAGATAAATATAGTCCATGTTCCTGGACCTCGAGTCATGAAGGCAAAAAGTGAGAACTTCAGATGAACTTCTGCCTATTTTGGTTGTGATTGAAGTTCTTACGCCTGAAAGAGAATGATGTCATCCGCATGAAGGCGGTACATGCTTAAGGAACATTCTGTTTTGGTGTACTTTACATCATCCACAATGATTAGTTGGAAGGAGTGATACGGGGGTTGTTTCTGCTTATGATTTATGATGTCCTCTGGTTTAGGATTGACTATGTTTATTAATGTTATTTTTCTCTTATTAAAACCATGAAAACCATGGTTTTACAAAAGCATTCTTATTAATTATGTTATTAAGATCCATAAAGCACCAAGCATCTATGTATAGATAGATAGATAGACAGACAGATAGATAGATAGATAGATAGATAGATAGATAGATAGATAGATAGATAGGGGAAGGATGGATAATATTTTATTGGTATAGTGAAATGTACCAATTGGAAATTGGAATTATGTCAGCGATGCTTTAAATGTTATAACATGCCTTAAAAGTAGGTGTTGGTCTAGTTGTAGAATTTGGCACCCTCGTAGAAACATTTAGGAGTGGACACTTGCGTCAAAACAAGCTACTTACACATATAACCCGATTCGGAGACCCAATGCTAGATCCTGGAGGGGAAATAGATGTTTCAGAAGCCCTCCTGTACTGTGGAGACATAAACAGTATATACAGATTACACATCTGTTAATTAACCATTATGTTTTAGCTAAACCAAACACAACTTTACAAAAATCAGCCCACCCAAGTGAAGACACCAGACTTCATGGGGTATCTGGACCAGGCTCACAAGGATGTTTTGCAGTGAAGGGGATGAAACCCCTTAGTCTTTCTCATGTTCTTACTTAATACAGAACTGGATGATCACATATAATAGGAATATTATTCTCAACAAGTTGAACATTGTCTTCAACATGTGTTCATCTTTCCGATCTGGCCACAGAGTATTCTAGTACTGAATGCTGCCACTAAAGACTTAAAATAACCCCTAAAATGAAAATCTTCATCTCAGTACAGTCTCGCAAATATTTATATGATCAACTAAGCCCTTTTTGAAACTGAAAAGCACTGAGTATTTTGGGGTTGTGTAATATACTCTGTTATCACAAAAGTCACATTGGAATATTGTCTCATTACTATGTTCTCTCTTCCCAATTTATGATTACCTTGTTATATTAATTGTATGACTACTAAGTGACAGATTTGAATAAATATTAAATGCCATTGGTAGCCTTTATTGAATATTTATATTGTTTTTGGAAATAATACCGCTTAAGGATTTGCTGACTGCTTTAAAATTATAAATGTCAATCAAGTTTAAATGCTTCCTATTTACCTCATCTATTGATCCAGAAAAAAAACAACAAATCAAATTATTATCTTAAAGGGATACTCCCATTATTTTTTATTAATATGATTAGATTACAAAATATATATAAAAAAAACTACATAGATTTTCAAAGGTTTTTGGATAATACAGTGTTTTCAGGCAGTTCCATATTAGCCATTTGTACGTGTACGTTCCAGCTCAGGAAACTTGGCCTAATCTAATAGACAAACAAACTGACTCCTTATCATACACCCTTGTGGTAAACGGTAAACCTGACAATCCAACTAACTAATGCCTAAGCTTTTTTACAAGCAGGACTTCATTATCATTGCTGTAAAGAACCAGCTCACTGTGGTGCTGAACTTAAAATTGCCATAAACCATATCCATCTATTTTGTTATGGCACTGGCCAACACAACCATCATTGGCAGTAAATTCCATGTGTTTACAGCTCACAAAAGAAATCTAACCCTTTTTTCCCTCCAGGCACAGGCTAAACTCTATATCTGAAATCTATAAAACAGAATGAATTCTATCAGCGCAATGAATATGAATGTTACTTTCTATACATCATTATTTGATACTGAGTAATATGTAGCAATAATCACTTTACTCCTTAACCAGTATTGTTTCCAATGTGTCATACTGCGTTCTCTATCGACGTCAAGGTACTTGGGCTGCTACAAGGACAGCATTAAACAGATGCAGCTTTCATACGGTCATGTGGATTTCCTTCCTGTTATCTGATTCTAAGCCCGTACTCATACATCACTAGAACACTGTTATACTGTGCTGACAGTACAGTACATTCAATTTGCTGATACCATCTACAAAAACGCTGTCCAACCGTCATACGCTGAGACAGAAGCTAATTAAATCACTGATCTAGCATATATATATATATATATATATAAATATATATAAATATATATATACACACACACGCATATATATATATATATATATATATTTATTATGTATGGCATGGACAGAAAATAAGCAAATATGGTTATTATTTTATTAAGGTATATTATATAGCAATGTAAGCTTAAAAGGGAAATTTAATGAGGTTTAAGTTTTAAGCACAGTGCTGTAAAAATTATTGCAGCGTAGCACTGGACATAACTGAGTTTTCTTTCAATAAGCTTTACCTGCAGGTCACCATTGTAGGTAAGCCTTATGATATTCATTCATACACATTTAGCTGCTTTGCTTATGGCAATGCTAATGAAACCCCATTCCCTTACAGATCTTACTCAAAGTGACACTCTAGGTGATTAAGCCCGAGACCTTCTGTTGTGTACCAATACGCAGTATAAAACCTTAATGTGTTTGTCGAGTAGATTTGGCCCAGATATCAGACCTAAACATAATCAAAGAGCCACTATATACTAATTACTTATGCAATATATTTTGTGAAAACGCTTTATCGAAAGCCCGTCCGTTTGTCAATCTGCATTGTTGGCCTGTCATACTGCAGGTTGACACTATAGCCCCCACCGCAAATGCGTGTATGACTACTGTCCGTAGCCAAGTGAAATGACAGAAAAAACCTTCATTCGTAGAATTACCCGTGTTTTTCAGCAATAATAAGTACGGTATTAACATTTTGAGTGCCATGATAAAGTGAGAAATGCATTGCACAGCTTGCTGGAACACAAAGGGTCAAAATGTACCCGTTTGAAAAAGAGAGTTCAATAGTCACAGCGCTAGTTCACTCACTTTTAGTTTTTTTTCTGCTCGAGCTGCTTGTTTACAAATTGGATGCCAGACTTCAGACCCTGTGGGGAAGAAATATAGGCACTTACCAGGTATAATTAAAATGTAACTAGCAAAATGAATAAGGCAGGAGAAATGAAGATGAAACAGTGAGAACAAACATCAGAAACAAAGGAGCAGAACAGAACAATCTCGGAGAAATACGCAATAACAGAGCGTTGAAATCATCTCCTCCTCTTTATGCAGTATTCTCCCAATTCTCCAGTTAAAATGCTTATTTCCACAGTTGGGTAATGGGGGATATGGTAGATACACCAGTGTTTGAAGGTCACCTTCAATGTGAAAGCGGTTACGAGCTCTCTAGAGAATCCATGATAATAGCATTGTCTTGATTTCAGCAGACTTGATACCTTCTAAAGCGTTGTTGGTGTGCACCGTGCTTTGTTTATCTTGCCCGTTACACATTATACGGTATATTGTATGTTACGCAAATTTTTCATTTTTTTGTATGTATTTTGCAAATGTGAACAAACAGCCAAAGGAGATGATGTGACGTGAAAAAAATGCTATATCAGGAGAATGATGCGGAGCCGTGGCATGGGTCTAAATGCAAGAATATTATATGTATATTATATATATATATTTATATCGGTGGGGCGATGAATCTGAACTAATTTTCCATACTGAGTGGAAAAGATCTGCAACGCTGCTTAGAGGACATGGCATATAATGCAGTGTTAAAAAATGCCACCAGGGGGCACCAAAGACACAGCTAGTCTGCAATGAACAAGCAAATATTTCTGTAGAAACATAAGAACTGAAGGACCATCATCTTTATAGTGTAAGCAATAACCAGTCTATAGATTTAAGATATGTCTCTTCGTATTATGAGGTATGTATCATTACATTCACAGCATTATGCAGGTATAATGTGGGGTTTTGCTAGGCAGTACCCTTTATTGGGGATGAAACATGTTAACCCTGGTAACAGCAGCAACTGAGATTTTTATGAACAGGAGCTTGACAAGCAGTTACTGAGTTCTTCCATTTAAAATAAGACCCTGGCAAGTGGTTGGGGAATAGTGACTAAAGTGCCATTCTGGCTCAGCATATGTAAAAAATTGTGGTGCAATAAAAGCTGGTTGGGTTTTAGGTCTGTCTTAAAATATGATACTTAACTAAATGCAAGATACTGTCTGTATTGCACGTTTATAATTATTATTATTTACTGTTTTATAAATAGTACAATTATTCTGGTCCTACTGCAAACTTGCACTTTAAGTAACACAACAATCCAAGTACTGCCATCCTAAACGCGTTAAATAGTTGAACTGTTGAATAAAGAGCATGAATAAGCAATAAAAGAGATATTAGATATCCGTTTATCCTAATATTAAATGAATAATGCGGGGAACCTAGTTTTTGGTTAATATCTTGTGTGTTGTAAGAATGTAATCAGGCAAGGCATACAAAAACACCTTATTATAAGGCTTAAAGTTGTAGGAACATTTGAAGTTTCATGTTTGGGTTTAAAATAAGTGTTCTCAAACTGGGAAAGTGAAACTGTTGAGCATTATACATGTGATTGTCTGGTAACAGCCATAATTCCATGTTCAAACAGTTATCGGAACAACAGTTCGGCATATGAAAGATGGCAGGCACCAGCAAGCGTAGGAAGATTTACATCTCCGCACACATACTGAAATAGTCTTTAAAAAAAGTGAATCAGAACATGTAATGATTAGGCATACGCTAGAAAGGGTGGACCGTGAATAAAGCTTAGTGATGCAGAACTGGGCAGGGATATTATACAGAATGGGATATATGGGTGGTGTCAGCGCTGAGAAAAGTACTAATAACAGAACCAGAGTTTATATAAAAATAAATACACCTTAATTCATAAATTCACAGTAATATACAGCAAAATGTAATAAAAACAACAGTTATGTACAAACATATGGAATTATTCTGCAAGATAGTGCTTGTACAGCCAAATAAAACCGATTCACCGTGAAGCTTCTTCAGAGGTGAGAATAGAAAAAACAAGCAATGCCTTTAATTGAATAGAAGCAGAAAAGGTGCCAAATAGAGGGGCTTTTAACGTGATAGATATTTGTAGTTTGTTCATTAAGGACAGATTTCCTGGAAAGTCCTACAGACAGCAGTTATATGAAGGAGATGTCTTCTGGTATTACTCTCGAGCTGCTAAATGATGGAAGCGTAATTTGCTAGTAAAGCTGCCAAACATTGTTATATATTATACAGTCAAATTTCAAAAAATACCAAAATTGTCCTGGCAAGATAAAGGTTCTTAACCCCAGATGTGTCTCTCCTGCCATAATACAACTGCGCCCCTGGAACTGTTTCTTTTTGTGACTTTAACAAAAGTATGAGTGGTTATGATGTGAATGATGATGATCGTACAAGTGATATGCCTGTATATACACGGTGAAGCTGTCAACGTTTATGAATGAACTCATATCGAGCTGCCTAGTTGTGCTGCTCGTTAAAAACAAATGATTACACTGGTTAAGAATAAAGCCGTCTTGCATCTGAGACGAGACCAAGGACTGATTAAGGTTTCAATCTTTACATAAGAAAAACGGGCAGACCAGATGGGCCAAATGGTTCTTTTCCGCCATCGAACTGGACGTTTCATTGTAAACGAGCATCACTTTAAGGCTACTTACCTGTCAGGTACATTTCTTCTCCTTCTGAAAACATCTGCTGGCAGCGCACACAGCGAGCACACGTAGGGTGATAATGTTTGCCACCTGCCTAGAAAGCAGCACATTCAATAAATCTTAGCGCAGCCTCCCAATAGACAGCTCTGTCGGAACTGCCGATTGATGCTCATCATACGCACAATTATATATTCATTTCTTTACCACTTCATTTGGCATAACAGATTATTTGCAGATAAATTGCCTTAATTAACCATTCGATTTTCTATAGCTACTAAATGAAATCGACCCATTTGGTATGATCTCATTTAATGAAACGTGTATCGGAGAGCGATGCCTAAACAGGGAGTCATTTTCAAAGTCCCAAAAAAGTTAATGGCTCGGCCCGATTAAGGGGGAAGACTTGCTATAACAATGAAAATGGTGAGCTACCCATTCGGTGTCTCAGGCCGCCATCTGAGTCAAGGTTGCGGTACAATTTGCCTTCGAGTGATGAGGACCTAAAGTGGTTTATTTCCGGACCACTGGCTCCGAGCTGCTCAAGCAGATCTCACCGAGCTAGTGACGTGCTTAAAATATTGACAGAGAGCAGTGGGGGGAAAAAAAAGCCGAGGTAAGCAAAATAGAGATTAGGAAAACACGTGGACTGCACAAAGTAGCATGGTGTACAGGATCACGCAGAAAAGAGTACACTGCCATGCAATGCCACCCGAATGATGAACAGCAAGCTAGGAATTCTGCAGCTTTACAGTGGTGACGTTATAATAAAATAGGGGGTATGAACGCTCCCCGATTTTCAGACTAAGTCAATATAATATTATAATCATTAACAAACTACTTCTATTCAGGTCATCAGCCTACATTTTTACAATCAACAATGGTGTGCTGTGAATCACACAGAACATATCCACTATATTAAGCATATACTGCATGTATTAAAGTCACGTATGATACATTAGTACTACAAAATCATCCGAGGGATTATATTGTCACTTTAAAACAAGTATTTTAGTAAATGGGGATGACATCTGTAATCTGCACCCTCTGGTGACGCTCCTATTCCCCTTTCTCATAGCCGATGCGGAGATGTCTGCTCTAATCAGTATCTCGCTCTGACATCACTGCGGATACTTTACCCAGAGTAATGGACTCAAAGGAATTTCTCCAGAACACAAGCATTTCTGGAATTCAGAAATCCGATTGTACAATAATAGCCGCCTGTCTGCTAACACAGCTATAGCCAAACCACATATGGTGACTTGGCAGTCTATAAAAAGGGATCCAGTATGGGATATATTATCAGTGATGATGACATGTTGTTTTACTGAATTTTATGTATGAACCAACAGCAACAGGAAAACTGTAGAGAAAACCATACCTGGTGGTCTAGTGGGAGATGAGTATAAATGATTTCCCTAAGTGAGCATTGAATGTGTTAATACAAATTCTTCCTAGCAAGCAGTACAAGCGATAGACTTCAGGACTCATCTGGGACAAGCAACCAGACTGCAATAATAGGAATTGTCATACCTCTAGGACTCGGCCACTGATGTACTTGTTGCAGGTTTCACACTTAATCCCAAACTGAGCATGGTAATCTGTCTCGCAATAAGGCACACCGTCTCTGCGCAGTGATAAAACATAGCACACATGCAGGTTCATTATACGCATTTACCATAATCACCCAACATTATTTGCTTCACTCATCCATATAACATACTGCTGATTGCATTTTAATTGCTGTAAATGCAGAGCCAACTCAACTCTTCTTGCAAGAGGATTTTACAAGGCCCTTCATAATGCATAGTGAAGTCAGTGGCTTCAAACTCCAGCTCGTTCCCACTTTAATGAATGAACCCTGGAGACGCAGACATATAGACAGAGATGCAGAGAGAGCCGCAGGGAAGCATGCAGAGTAACAACACATTTCGCAAGCATGCGCAAGCACAGACACGCATACAGTAAGACAGAGAGACCCCAGCAAACGCAGAGAGGCACTGCTGAGTTTATTCACTTAAGCAGGTGAGCTGCTAAAGGACACCCTAATGTGTAATGTAAAATAAGTTTTACTTTACTGAGAAGGTGGTATATAAGTGGAACAGGCTCTCAACAAAAGTGGTAGAGACTAATACTGTGGGGAAAGTAGATATCCATAGGATAGGCATATGGCTATCCTGAATCTAAGATGAGTTCATAGACTTACTAAGGTTTGAGTCTATACAGACTAGATGGGCCAAATGGGTCTCATCTGTGGTCAAATTCCAAGTTTGAGTTGCACTTAACTGCATATTTTGTTGCAGAACCTATTAAGAAACATTAACAGTTTGACTTCTGGGGGAAACCTCTAGCAGCTTACTATTAGCCTTCAGCAGCCATGTCCTAATGCATGGGTCGTACGATGTGTCTGGATCGGGAAGAATACTATGTCTCCTTGTTACGAAGCTGCCCGTCTGTCCCGGTACATGCAGTGTACTCATTACTCACTTGCTGATATATTCCCCAGTTAGTACGATGCCGCACGTCTGACACTTGAAGCAGCTGACATGCCACTGTTTCTCCAATGCCAGGAGCGACTGTCCATGCTTTATCTCCTCTTTACACCCTGCACAGTCTGCATCATAAAGAATAAAAAAATGTATCAGAACAAGAATGTCATAAAAACAGTGCACAGGAATTGTAGTTTTTAATGGCTGTATGTAGCCTTCTAGGGGGATAATTACCAAGAAGCTCTTGAGAGCAGAGGTTTGCAATCCTCCCCGTGAGGGACAATAGCTTTCTTATAGTTCTAGTGAAGAGACAACTTTAAAAACGCTTATATGTTACCCAGGAAAAGCTTTATTATTTTTGCAGGGCAAATTAAGCTAATGGTAGAGGCCTAGCTTAAGGCAAACCATGCATCACATTTTACAGTATAATGGTACAAATGCAAATTAAAAAAACAAAGACAATAAGACATTTTCCCATTATTTCCGAGGGTACATCAAACTATACAAGATTGGGTTTATTTAACAGAATTATACCAAAAGATGGTTGGAGGCATCTGTCACATCGCAATGTCTGATCCCTGCACGTTAGCGGGTCTCTGACAATTGTTACTGCGTGCTTGCAAGCTGATCTAACTATACATTTGCTTCTAGCATGCAGGTATCCTTATTTATTGTCTTGCCATGGAGGCTAAGACTAAAGTGTGCGTTTCTGTATTCCAGTCCTTGCTTATACACTTTAATGAGATGCTCTTGATTGGAATGCAATAAAAAAAAGGGATAGTAAAAAATATATATGTAAAATATGTAGATATATGCATATAAACATTTCCACGGATTTCATTTAAATAATTTATTTAATCAGCTTACTTAAGAACTGATGAGACAGTGAACATGATTGAGAATAAGATTATAAAAGCCACCAGCACATTTGAGCAGTGGCTTATGAGTTCCATGAGATTTTGCCTGGTAAGGTCAACATAGGAGTCTGCAGCTACATGCCCATGCCAGTGATGGAAAAATTATATACCCCAATATGCAATAGAGGGTATGGATCTGTAGATCCCATGGGTTTTAATGGCGGATCATAATGTTGCCGCATACGTAAATGATTTTCTATAATGTAAAACGATGAGCTGCTTGGTCTCAAATGAGATCAAGAGAACAATTCTGTTAGCAAGATACACTTTTTATGCTGTAGGGATGTGGTTTCAATAGGTTCCAACCTACAGTCCTTTTCTATTATTAAGCAGTGCATTTGGTAACAGGAATTATTATGATATGATATATATATGATCTGTGTGATCACATTTATAGTTTATTAAGTATATATATATATATATATATATATATATATATATATATATATAATGTGTGCATTATGCCTTTGTGTGTCCATATATATCTGTGTAGCAGCAAAAGAACAGAATCAGCTTCCAGGACAGATTTATTTCTATGTTGCCTTTAAAGCAGTCGAGTACATGTGTTATTGCTATGTACACCATGGAACAGACAACTGCTCTCCCAGAACAAGAAGGACAGGAACCGAAAACAAGACAGTGATGGATGTGATTGTTACTGGCCCAGGCACTAACAGTCTAAGTGAATGGCTACTGATTCGCACTGCAGGGTTTCCAGTTACATTTGATTAAACATTGAATACTAGACGTTCCTTAAACTAAACTGCAAGTACGATTGGGAAAAGACCACTGGCTTCATACTGACCCAACTAGTGCTATTAAAGAATGCATGGTTGGCACACATTAATCATAACGTTACGTCACAATAATGTATATGAAACATATGCATTGTGTCATTTTTGTAAAATTGAAGGGTTGATCACATTTAGGGTTTCTTTAAGACTAGAGCCCCCCTACAAAAAGCTGCTAACCTGCTGATATGAGCATTATCTAATATATCGTTATATTGTAAGTAGGCAGCTCTGCTATGTTGAAATCTGATAGATGTGTGTTGTGTCATACCGTCTGTTTTTACTGAACGTGTGAAGTCACTATGGAGAAAGCAACACACAATGTCTCCTGTCTCTTACCGACATACTGTTCCTGCAGGTACATCCAGGGCCGGCCCAAGACAAAATGCCGCCTGGGGTGAAGTTTAAAATGCCCCCCCCATTATCTACCCTTCCTCTCCCTCCCTGCCGCCCCCCATTATCTACCCTTCCTCTCCCTCCCTCCCTCCCTATTATCTACCCTTACTCCCCCCCCCCCTTGTACTTACCTTTCAGCAGTCCTGCGGCGAGTCTCCCTGACATCATCTTCTGGCGCTCAGCATTACAAGCCGGCACCGAGACCAAGCTAGAGGGCACCTGACAACTTGGTAAGCGAAAACCACTCGGCACCCTCTCTCTCCTCCACTTTTTTTTTTAAAAAAAAAGGGCAGTTGCCCCACTCGGCTCCATTGTTGGGCCGGCTCTGGGTACATCACAGTCACACACTGTTCCATAGGTTAACTCTTTCCAATAAAAGTGCCATGGGAATAACACTAACCGCTATCCATGGTGCTGATCATACAGCTGATTCAGTAATAGCCAGGATCACTAACTACCCCTGCATATTAACTCTGACAAGTGATCACACTCAGGGACAACTTTCCATTGAATGTTAGGCTTCTAAGCACCGATACATACAGTGCAAAATATATATTGTGATAACTCATGCCACAACACATAATTACTAAAGCGTTTCTTAGATGCAATGGGAATCTGTACAAAACTTCTTGAATTCTGCTTCTGGTCTGCTGGCCACCAGTTGGACTACAATATCTGAACTCACTATCCTCTTCGACAAAGAATACAATTCTTTCTAGTCTGGGGCTGTGAAAACTTAACGTCCTCCTGTCCATTTTGTTCCTGTTGTGATTTCTACTTAAAAGCTTGTGGACATACGAGCCAAATTTCTATGAAGAGCTCCTAATTCTAAAAGTCTGCATCCAATACAAAGTCAAAATATCCTAAGAAAATTATCTTGGGTAAATCCAATGATTTGGATTACATTTAAGAAAAACTGATTGTGGGAAGTCTGTAGTTGAAGACCAAAGAAATGTATAAACACTGATCTCTCTTTCAAAGGTATAATATTTATAAAAAGAGAATTTACACTAGATGTGTCATTTAATTTGTTAAGTATTTACAAATACTGGCACTATATATATATATATATATATATATATATATATATATATATATATTTATATATATAACCACGGGATCAAGTAAGGACATAAATACATAGAAAACATTATTCAGAATTGTACCTTTTCTCTGTAGACATTGAGACACATACATATCAGGCAATGTAAGGCACACAGCAATGGAACATGCAGAGTGACAGACAAGTACCTTGCAAAAAATATTATAAAGAGTAACACAGACAGACAAAAGGCACACAGGCAGAGCCAGACACACACTGTAACAGGCACAGACAGATACATCAAGATGAAAGCAGAGGAAAAACGCAAGCAGATACAGAAAAAAAAGCAGCCAGACAAAGAAAGATCGAGAAAGACAGAGGAACCGGCAGACATGGAAAAGTAAGGGTACTCGTTGCTGAGAGATGCTGGGCTGCCAAGCAGATACACACAGCCAGATACATGTAAATACAGACACCCAGACAGAGAGACTCACACAACAGACGGACACAAAAATAAAGTAGCAGCCGGAATTGACACCTATGTTGCTCTACAGAGGGTATTTGAGAGATCCAACAGATGGTACGCTGTGCTATGTCTCCTCTGAGATGTTAGATTTATACATTTGTAAAAATAAATAGCAATGGCTTCAACTGAAGGAGCCCTGAGTTGGCGAGCTACAAGTGGATTTAATGCTGAGGTTCATATAACCCTTGGTACTGATACTGATGCCACCCTGTCCCATCTTACTTTCTATACTCCTGGATCATGATATAAAAAAACATGCAAAATGTATCAAGAGTAAACTGGAAGTACATTTATGCACCGTCATTTAAATCAATTCAGTGACCTTCACAGACGATAGAGTTAAAACATTGATCTTAATGTAATATGCTTAACACACATAGAAGTTTATTGAATTTGAGAATGTAAGATCTGTTGAATGTACAATCCAGAGGTCACTAGATGAAAGAGACACAAAGCCATAAGGATGTTAAACATAAACATGGAGTTCTATCTATCTATCTATCTTACTAATTTTCACATTTTGTAACATACACGGATACTCTCCCCACATAACTAAAAAATGTAATCTTATTTTTCGGCCTACTTAGACACTTCAGAGCCACTCGGAACATAAAATATCACCCATTAAGCATTTCGCTCTATGGAAACTTACGGCTTGGGCCATGGATCTTGATAGGCTTGTCGCTGACTAAAGAGTGGGAGCACGTTTGACAAACACAGTCTTTTCCTCTAAATGTCACCTTGTCTCCAATTGGGAAAGGTTTCCTGAGGGAAAAAGAGACTAATTTAAATGTTTTATGAAAACAGAAAGCACTTTAATATATGGATGTGATAAAAAGGTGTGAGATCCAAGAGAGTCACAATAGGATTGCCCTGGAATATTGGAAAGTTCAAGGCATAGAATGCCACATGCCAGTGTGCTACGTTATGGAGTGCCTGGTAAGCTAGTATAACCATTATTGAAAGTTTGTTTGTGTCTGAAAACCATGCTGTGGTTTATTAGGACTTGCATCCGTGTAGCATGTCTTTTTTTAGATATATTTTAGATATATTTCCACTTAAACATTTAGTTGTAGTCAACTGGTCTAGAATCTGGACAACCTACGACAAGTCCAATTAAATTAATTTGGGCTCTATCTCTAGCCCTGGTGGATATTAGTATGTGGTCCTCTGCAAGTGGGAGCTCGAAGCCTATGTAAAGTTGGCCTGCTTTAGTTTGTTTGTCAAGTAGTTAATGAGTCTCCATTGTAGCCAACATAGATCAGAAAATGAGACACTCTTGACTTTCTGCAGGTTCTCCAAGCTCTCCGTGTAGCCCAGGAGGTCTTGACAGCTGAGTGGTGTTCCATATACTTTATTGGGGCTTGATTTCTTTCCTGGGAGTTGAATGTATGCACAGCTGTTTTCCAGAACGGCTTAAAATAGAAGACAGCACAGCTGCTTTCCCAGCCTCACCCCAGTTTGTTGTTATCTGAGCTCTCTAACAAGGAATAGCAAAGGGTAGAGGTCTCTTGTTAAGCAGACTTGCTGCAATTGACTGGATAATAGTCTTGAAACATCAAAAAGTACTTTGGGGAAAAATGTTTTACTTTCTGCTTGGTAAAATAATTTATTCTCATTTCCCTTACATTCACTGCTGTATCATTTACACTCACAAACGTAAAAAATAGATTGCGAAAGGTCAACTTTGCAGCAGTCACAAAGTGGTCTAGCTAACTTTGTACCTGTGTTATATATCTTTTGGATTGGAGAAAATAATACAAACATCAACAGTCAATATACAGAAAAAAAAACATATTCTGAGGTGCTTGTGCATAGACATTTCTGTATAAAGTACATATGACTAGGATATAGTCCACTACTGTTTCACTTCATACCATGGATTTATGCTGAACCAAGGAACTACTTGTTGGCTGTTCTTCAAAGATACAAGGAATTGTGACATTCTGAAGTCATGGACAAATGCCCAAATTGTTTTTGTATATATATTTTTACCAGTAATTAATAGCACCATGAAGTCATCCACAAGCTGTTACCCTGCCCACGGCTGGCATGCACTTCGAAGGACAGCTGCCTGATACTTCCCTCACTAAGGGTCAAGTGAAGGGACCTGCTGTGAATTGTAACCTAGACACAGTACCAAGTCTCCTTCTCAAATTGTCTCTCAAATTGTCTAACAACTTGTCTAACAACAGGCATACATCTTACCTGCACATACTGCAGACAAAGCATTTTGGGTGATAAGTCCGACCAAGGGCTGAAATAACTTCTCCAGTAATGAAGTCACGACAGCTATCACATCGGGTGCCGTATAGCTGCTGATAATCCCGTGTACAGATATACTCTCCATTCTTAAAGAAGAAGCCAGACTGGGCCAGATCACAGCCACAAACTGTTGGAGAATACAGTAGATACAAGGTTAATTCCATTAAACAGCTCCTAAAAATTGTATTGAAATACTTTAAGTCTAACAATTTTGATAACAATACTTTGTCTCCAGATGGTAAAAGATCCAGGTGTTAAATATTTGTATAATTTCCAAGAATCACTTTATTTTCAGTATAAGGTTCCAAAACATGAAGGAAAAATGCATGAAATATTGATCACTGGGGTTAGAAAAAGCAGTGCTACCATTACATTCCCATTAATGTTTATTATTGAATAACCTCAAATATTTAAGCAGGAAAAGACTGGCACAAAAATATTATGCCCATCATATAGCGAATACAGTATAAACCAACGGTAATTGGTCATCATTTTGGTGACTACCATGTAAAAGTAACCAAAAATGTCTCAACAAAAAAAACTCTCATAGATGGCCGTCCTCTTCCATTTTATCAGTAACTTGATTTTTTAAAACATTATTTATTATGATCTGTTCATGTATAATTTGTTATCATTGATAGGTCACGACAGTACAGTCTAGTATACAATTACATTCTTCTCTCTTCTTTAGATGGTGCTGTTGACCATAATAGCATATAAATGTATTGATTTTAATAGGGAGTTTTATGGACTGGAAGTGGTTATTTTATATTATCTGGCATTCTATAGGCTTTGCATCCATTTAGAAAAGCAGTATGTTAATAAATATATATATATATATACAACAGACTAGGTTTATGCAAAGAAGATATCACAGCTAGCTCACAATATGTAAAAAGTAAAAAAATAAACCTTTAGATTTCACTGGTTCTGCACCATATTAACATTTTTCTTGTTCCTGTTTTCACATTAAGTATAGCATATTTCATTAAAAACGTCTACTCTGAACATAAGCGGTAGAATGTGAATGATAGTAAAGTATGATCTCATTGTAATGTCTTCCTGTCTACAATTCTGATTCCATTCAAGGCGTGCATTTCGTGCACGGATCGATGTACAGTAATTAGTAAGCAGACTGCGTGGCTACCTCAAAGAGAATCTAGATACAAAGCTTGCAGTCAATGGTCACAATATATTTCTTTATTTTCCTTTTAAATGTCCGGTCCTAAGCCCATTTGGTATATATATATATATTGTGACAGGGAACAGGGCATGGTGGTGGATAACATGTACATTTCTCACAAAATACTGCAGTGCAATGTATTCGATAACCCCAGGGAGAATGTTTTGTTACCAACAAAATAATGGTAATGTTGTAGTTGTGTTTGGGTCCCTGGGGTGGAGCATTTGGAGAGAAGGGAGGGCCAGTGCTCCACTCCACAGTTTACTTGCAGCAGGTGATGAAGCCAGTCCAGGAGTTCTGGTTCTCTCAGATTGTTACTCACCTGTTACCAATGAGCAGCAGGGGGCTGCTACAAAAAGGAGCCCTGTGAGTTATTCAGGTGAGAAACATACAAGCAGTGAGTGAGACTGCATTTTCTCCTAACAAATCTGCTGAACGGTTCCTAAACGAAAAAAGGTCTGTGCTAAATGTTTTTGTTGGTAGCGGGTAAGCCGTCCAACGATAGTTAGTTGCTGTTTGTCAGTAAGTGCTCAGAGAGCAAGGCTTTTCTTTTTTGTTTGTTTTATTTATGTTTGTTTACAGACCTTTTAATAAAAAGGACTACAATTCTAAAAATAATTTAGCCTTATGTGGTATTTCAAACCTTAAGACTGTGTGGTTACATGATCCCAGCTCACATATGGTGGAGAATGCGGGCACCACATTGATAGTCTGGAAAAGGAAACAATACCACAAAACATAAACATGGAGGATGTTATTAAGGCTTTACTACAGGCAGCAGCCACGCAGCAACAAGCTACAACTGCCCAGCAACAAGCTACAACTGTCCAGCAAGAAAATATTACAGTCTTGCAGCAACTGGTGCTTGCACAGAAAGAGGAGCAACAAAATGTTACTCGTGCCATGCAGCAGGAGATCCAGGGCCTATCTGAGAGGCTGGCCAGGTATACTGCAGAAGTGCCACATAGTTCTAAGACTCTGGGAGTGAGTAACTATTTGCAAAAGATGGTGGCTACAGATGATGTAGAGGCTTACCTGACGGCTTTTGAAAGGACAGCTGAAAGAGAACGTTGGCCTGAATCTGAATGGGCAAGCCTTTTAGCACCGTTCCTGAGTGGAGAGCCTCAAAAGGCATATTATGATTTGGAGCCTGCAGAAGCCTGTGACTACGGTAAACTGAAAGCAGAAATTTTGGCCCGCCTGGGAGTCACGATAGCGGTTCGGGCCCAGAGATTTCACTCCTGGATTTATAATCAAGACAAAGCGGTACGGTCACAAATGTTTGATTTAATACATCTGGCCAGGAAATGGTTACAGCCAGAGGTTAACTCATCTAGCCACATCGTGGAACAGCTTGTGATGGACCGGTTCCTGAGAGGATTGCCTGTTTCCCTAAGGCGGTGGGTCAGCCAGAGTGATCCTAAAACTGCTGATGAACTAGTTGCCTTGGTGGAACGGTATGTGACAGCTGGAGAATTTTTGCAACTCCCTAACCAGGAGAGACTTAGGACCCCGAAGATCCAGAGTCCCAGTAAGTTTGGTAAGACTGATCCAGGGAAAAGGGGGTCTCGGGAGGAGCAGATGGGGTTTTACAACCCAAGGGACACTACAGCAAAAGGCAGGAATTTTGTGAGGCTGGAAGAGACCACACCATCCTCAAGAATAATGCCTAATTATACAATTAAGTGTTTTCAGTGCAAAGAATATGGACATATTGCAAAAGACTGTCCTGAGAATGTTGTTGCAATGGAATGTAATGTTGGTGATCAGTGGGGTGCTTATTCACTTTTCTCTCGCTCCGTATATACTGTCACACAAAATGAGTGTCTGAAGGGCCATCCCTGGTGTACTTTAAAGGTAGAGGGAAAAGAAGTAAATGCTTTACTAGATTCGGGGAGTATGGTTACACTTCTAGACCAGAGTCTGTTAAAAAACACTCCAATAGATGACTCCCAGAATCTAGAGGTTGCCTGTATACATGGGGACATACACCAGTACCCCACTGCTGAGGTGATTATTGAAATGCAAAGTGGTACTGTAAATCATAGAGTTGGTCTAGTCAACGGATTAGTCCATGAAATGATAGTGGGCAGGGATTTTCCTTATTTTTTGACTTTATGGACAACTGCTGAAAGGGTTAACTCAGTACCAGTAGAGGGCGCTGTTAGTGACTTTCCCTTTTCAGATTTATTGGGGGATGACTTGGACAGAGAAGCTGCTGCTAGGAACAAGCCTTTAAACCCTATTGAAACCCTAGTGGGGAATAACACTGAGCAGAGTGAGGCAGGTCCTTCTAATATCACGGAGCCTGATGTAGAATTGACTGACCTAGAAGGTAACCTGGGTAACTTCAGAGCTGCACAGTGGGAGGACCCCACTTTATCTGGGGCAAGAAACCAGATCACTATGAGGAATGGGACCCCTGTTAATCCTGGAAAAACCCTGATTTATCCATACTTTGTGGTAGAAAATGATTTACTGTATAGAGTTGAGAAATTAGAGGCGGTTAAACAACTATTGGTACCCCAGGCATACCGACACACAGTATTAAATCTTGCACACAGCCATATTCTGGGAGGGCACCTAGGGGTTGAAAAAACAAAAGAGAGAATCCTCAGGAGATTTTATTGGCCAGGTGTAATGGCGTCAATTACAAATTATTGTTCATCCTGTCCTGATTGCCAGTTAACTGCCCCTCTTACAGCGTACCGTAGTCCATTAGTGCCCTTACCTATTATAGAGGTTCCATTTGAACGCATTGGTATGGACTTTGTGGGCCCTCTTGTAAAATCTGCCAGAGGACACCAGTACATATTGGTAATAGTAGACTATGCTACGCGTTACCCTGAAGCAATACCTATGCGTACAACTTCAGCAAAAGCTATTGCTAAGGAACTAATGTTCATGTTCAGCCGGGTTGGGATTCCCAAGGAAATACTGACAGACCAGGGAACTCCATTCATGTCCCGAGTTACAAAAGAATTATGTAATCTCCTTCGTATAAAGCAATTGAAAACCTCAGTATATCACCCACAAACGGATGGTTTGGTGGAAAGATTCAATAAAACCCTAAAGTCTATGCTTAGAAAGGCCATTGATAAAGATGGGAAAAACTGGGACTGCCTTTTGCCTTATTTAATGTTTGCTATTAGAGAAGTCCCGCAAGCCTCTACTGGGTTTTCTCCTTTTGAACTCTTGTATGGTAGACACCCTAGAGGATTGCTAGATATAGCCAAAGAGACTTGGGAACATGAGTCTACACCACACAAGAGCATCATAGAGCATGTAAATCAGATGCAGGAACGGATGACAGCCATTATGCCCATTGTTAGAGAACACATGAAGAATGCTCAACAACGTCAGCAGACTAGCTACAATAAAAATGCCAGAGTCCGCACGTTTAAACCAGGAGATAGAGTGCTAGTTTTGGTTCCTACTGTAGAGAACAAATTCCTAGCAACGTGGCATGGACCTTATGAAGTCATTGAGAAAGTGGGAGTAGTGAATTATAAAGTAAGACAGCCTGGAAGACGAAAGGAGGTACAAATTTACCACGTGAATCTACTTAAGCCATGGAAAGAAAGAGACGTGCTTGTGACCGTAGAAGCATCAAACCACCCTCCAAAGGATAATGACCCTGCTGTCATTATATCCGAAACCCTGACAATACATCAGAAGAGGGAGGTAAAAGACTTTATTAGATTAAATAAAGATGTTTTCTCCACAGTTCCAGGGAGAACTGCTGTAATAAAGCATGATATTGTCACCGAACCAGGGAAAAGGATCCATCTTAAGCCGTATAGAATACCAGAAGCTCGTAGAGAAGCAATCAAAGAAGAGGTGAAGAAAATGTTGGACCTTGGGGTAATCGAAGAATCCCAAAGTGACTGGTGTAGCCCAATTGTGCTTGTACCAAAGCCTGATGGTACAATCAGATTTTGCAATGATTACCGGAAACTTAACACAATATCCAAGTTTGATGCATATCCCATGCCGAGGGTTGACGAACTTGTGGAAAGACTTGGGAAAGCCCGGTATCTCACCACACTGGATCTAACCAAAGGCTATTGGCAAGTGCCCCTCACAGACCGGGCAAAGGAAATAACTGCTTTTTCTACTCCAGATGGACTTTTTCAATATAAAGTATTACCTTTTGGTTTACATGGGGCTCCAGCAACATTTCAAAGAATGATGGACCGAATCCTAAAACCACATACCCTTTACGCAGCGGCTTACTTGGATGATGTGGTTATACACAGTGAAGATTGGGAGTCTCACTTACCAAAAGTGCAGGCCGTCCTTAATTCCATACGAAATGCTGGCCTGACGGCAAACCCTAGTAAGTGTACTATTGGCCTAGAGGAGGCTAAGTATCTAGGGTATTCCATTGGGCGAGGGTTAGTCAAGCCACAACTTGCTAAAATTGAAGCCATACGGAATTGGCCACGGCCATTGACTAAGAAACAGGTCAGAACATTCCTTGGTCTTATTGGCTATTACAGGAGATTTATTTCCAACTTTGCAACTATTGCTGGTCCCTTAACTGATCTCACAAAAGCTAAAGCCCCTGTCATGGTGAAGTGGTCCCCTGAAGCTGAACAAGCATTTCAAAGTCTCAAGGAAGCTATTTGCATTCAACCTGTACTGGTCACACCGAATTTTTCAAAGGAATTCATCCTACAAACCGATGCATCTGATGTAGGATTGGGAGCAGTGCTTTCCCAGGTAACTCAAGATGAAGAGCACCCAATCTTATACCTAAGTAGGAAACTTCAACCCAGAGAAAAGAATTATTCCATAGTGGAGAAGGAATGTTTAGCTATTAAATGGGCTGTTGAAACTCTGAAATACTATTTGTTGGGCAGAAGGTTTAAGCTAGTGACCGATCACGCACCACTAACTTGGATGAGTCAAAACAAGGAGAAAAATAGCAGAGTTACACGCTGGTTCCTTAGTTTACAACCCTATCATTTCTCGTTAGAGCACAGGGCAGGCTCTAAACAGGGTAATGCTGATGGTCTTTCACGTAAACATTCACTTATGACCGTGGTCGCTCACCCCACAAGGTTTGAGCTGGGGGGGAGGATGTGTGACAGGGAACAGGGCATGGTGGTGGATAACATGTACATTTCTCACAAAATACTGCAGTGCAATGTATTCGATAACCCCAGGGAGAATGTTTTGTTACCAACAAAATAATGGTAATGTTGTAGTTGTGTTTGGGTCCCTGGGGTGGAGCATTTGGAGAGAAGGGAGGGCCAGTGCTCCACTCCACAGTTTACTTGCAGCAGGTGATGAAGCCAGTCCAGGAGTTCTGGTTCTCTCAGATTGTTACTCACCTGTTACCAATGAGCAGCAGGGGGCTGCTACAAAAAGGAGCCCTGTGAGTTATTCAGGTGAGAAACATACAAGCAGTGAGTGAGACTGCATTTTCTCCTAACAAATCTGCTGAACGGTTCCTAAACGAAAAAAGGTCTGTGCTAAATGTTTTTGTTGGTAGCGGGTAAGCCGTCCAACGATAGTTAGTTGCTGTTTGTCAGTAAGTGCTCAGAGAGCAAGGCTTTTCTTTTTTGTTTGTTTTATTTATGTTTGTTTACAGACCTTTTAATAAAAAGGACTACAATTCTAAAAATAATTTAGCCTTATGTGGTATTTCAAACCTTAAGACTGTGTGGTTACATGATCCCAGCTCACAATATATATATATATATATATATATATATATATATATATATAAATACACACACACACTGTAAAACCGTGGAAGTAATGTACATTTGGGTAGAAAATGCTGCATTTAATTTCCACCATCTCTTTTTTTTGTGTGTATAATATGGATCTATAAAACAGCATTGTTGAATGTAACATTATATGATGCATTTAGCCCCTTAATATCATACCTTTCCCGTTCGTGCTTCTAGTCTATATCCTTTCGCCCACTAAGTCTCCTGGTTGGGGCCTTTTGCACCTTCACGTTCCATATACCTACCTTATTCGATTGCAGGGGGATCAATGCCTAGCACCCCACCATAACGTTGTACTGACTACACCCCTCATGGTAGCCGTGCCGCCTTGGATGTATATCTCAAATAGTCAAACAATTCTACCGTCTTAGTAATAGAGGATGCCAAACTATCCCTTGGATAATGGCATGTAGTGCTGCTTTTGCTTGCGTATGCATCATCTTATCTTCTTATCTTCCCGATGCCATGCACATCATATAATTATGTTTCTTGAATAGGCAGCCTTATCCAAACACTCCTAGGGATGCAAAAGAGTGCGAAATCCACCTATGGAACCCATGGATTTTGGCTTTGCCCCACCTAGTAAATGTGTGACTGAAGCAAGGATTTCCTTCACCTTTTTGCTGATCTACTGGAGTCCCAACACTTTTTTGCTGTGTATTGCTTTCTGCTTTTCTCCTAAAGGATTTCATGCAGAACCGAAACACCATGAATGCATATACACTGTATGTTTTAGAAACCTTACAGAGAACTCGTGAATCTCTGTGAATGGATTCACAGAGATCATTATAATATGGCGTTAACATTAAAAGTATAAAAATCCAGGAGTCACAGCCCTGACCACATGCATTTATCTGTCTGCTTTATAAACAGCATTAGTAATGAAAAAAAAGTGTAGTTCTGACTTCTGTTTGATACTGGACAGGTATGTCGAATATGCTCTGTGCACTGAAGAATGACCGCCAATGAATTAAAGGCAGGTCTTTGTACAAATTTTACAAAAGCCATCTCTTTCCCACACATTGTACAACGTGAAAAGCCAATGGGATCACATTTCTAGAAGGCTTTATGGCTTGGCCGTTATCCTTGAGTTGAGCAAGGCTCTGCTGCCTGATGGATGACACTGCATAATATTTAGAAAGCATTGAAGGTGCCCTATAGACATTTCATTAGCTTCTGCTAAATCGCCAGGGACTGCATTGGCGGTTTGTCATGTTAACCCTATTTGGACAGAAGAGTATTCCCTGTGCAGCATTGAAAAATGGAGAACATATTAATCCCCATGATTTAAAGACATAATAATCAAAATAACTACCATGGGTATGTGTTTATTATAAAATATAAAATCTAATGTTTCGCAGTAAATCCGGACACAAATACTGAGACTCAACGATGATAGGGAGAATGCTCAGTGATGCACGTTACTTACAAAGCCACTTATAAGCCAGGACACTATGACAACCCCCCCTTTTCTTTTACTAAGCAGAGATATGCATCCAGCCTTTTGGCAAAATAGCTCAGGCACTTTAACCACAGTGGCGTCTCCAGCTTTCATATTTAGGGGGGGCACATGGGGGGGGGCAATTATAAAATGCTACATATACACTATATATATATATATATATATATATATATATATAGATAGATAGATGCGTTAGACATACTTATAATAGCCCCTGCTGCCGACATACACTTATATTATACCCTGCTGCCGATATATTTAAAAATTATAACCTGCTGCCGATATATATTAATATTAGACCCTGCTGTCGATATTTGCTAATATTATACCCTACTGCCGATATATATTAATATTCCTCCCTGCTGCCTAAATATATTAATATTAGCCCCTGCTGCCAATATATATATAAATATTTGATATTTATATATCAAATGCCCCATCTCCCTATCATGCAATCACTCCCTCCGCTACCACAATATTTGCCACACTGACTGCAGATCAGGAGAAGACTGTGAGAGTCAGTACAGTCTTCCCTCCTTCTGACTGCACCGTGACATTGAGAGGTCCTCTCCCGGTAATCATCCCCAGAGTCCCTTTGTCCCCTCATTCACTAAACCACACCTCTCTTTTACTTACTCCAGGTATAGATCAAATAAACAACACATGGAAACAGCACATGCAACTGAATAAGACATAAAAACCCTGTATTTGCAGGTATACATAAATAATGTATGGAAACATAGCATTGCAGGTATAGATCAACTGGAAATCACATGTAAACTCAGCACTGAAGGTATAGATCAAATAAACAACACATGGAAACAGCACACCAGGTATTGATCAACTGAATAAGACATACAAATCCTGTATTTGCAGGTAAACGTAAATAATGTATAGAAACATAGCATAGCCGATATAGACCAGCACATTAACACACAAACCCAGCTTTGCAGGTATTGATCAATTGGAATTCACATAAAGTTATAGATAAAACGCCCTAAATTACAGGCATATATCACGGATCTGCCCTATCTACCCCCTTCTCACTCCCTTCTGCCCTATCTACCCCCTTCTCACTCCCTTCTGCCCTATCTACCCCCTTCTCACTCCCTTCTCACTCCATTCTGCCCTATCTACCCCTTCTCACTCCCTTCTGCCCCTTCTGCCCTATCTACCCCTTCTCACTCCCTTCTGCCCCATCTACCCCCTTCTGCCCTATCCACCCCCTTCTCTCTCCCTTCTGCCCTATCTACCCCCTTTTCACTCCCTTCTGCCCTATCTACCCATTCTCACTCCCTTCTGCCCCATGTACCCCCTTCTCACTCCCTTCTGCCCCATCTACCCCTTCTCACTCTCTTCTGCCCCATCTACCCCTTCTCACTCTCTTCTGCCCCATCTACCCCTTCCCACTCTCTTCTGCCCTATTTACCCCTTCTCACTCCCTTCTGCCCCATCTACCCCTTCTCACTCTCTTCTGCCCCATCTACCCCTTCCCACTCTCTTCTGCCCTATTTACCCCCTTCTGCCCTACCTACCCATTCTCACTCCCTTCTCCCTATCCACCCCCTTCTCACTTCCTTCTGCCCTATCTACCCCTTCTCACTCCCTTCTGCCCTATCTACCCCTTCTGCCCCATCTACCCCCTTCTCACTCCCTTCTGCCCCATCTACCCATTCTCACTCCCTTCTGCCCCATCTACCCATTCTCCATATCTACCCCCTTCTCACTCCCTTCTCCATATCTACCCCTTCTCATTCCTTTCTGCCCTATCTACCCCTTCTCACTCCCTTCTGCCCTAGCTACCCCTTCTCACTCCCTTCTCCCTATCTACCCCCTCCTAACTATCTACCCTCTCCCCCCCTTTGAAGTTCACTTACCTTTTAGGAGTCCTGCGGTGGGATCGCGAGGCCTCTGTCTCCCAGCTCTGCCGCGGTGTGCACTGCTTCAATGCTGAGCGCCGGAATATGACGTCATATACCGGTGCTCAGCATGAAATGCCGGCACCGCGAGAAGACAGAAGCCTCGCGGAGGAGAGTGAGAGGTGCCGAACGGTTTCTGAAAACATGTTCCGGCGCCTCTCACTCTCCTCCTCTCGTCTATCACAGCTGCGGGGAAAAAAAACAAAACAAAAAAACGGTGTTTCAACTGGGGGGGCACAGCATGATGTAGGGGGGCCATGGCCCCCTCTGCCCCCCGCCGATGCAACTGTTTAACCATTGCTAGAGTTTTGAGTCCTAATCTAATAAAGTATTCCCTTCAAGTTAAAATCCATCTAGTAACGTCCAAGAATATCCCACTCATTGCAACCAGGAATATTATAATCATTAAACACTTTACAAGTGTTTCCGATAAACGAAAGTACCTTGACATGTGAAGCAGCGAATATGGAAATGGTTGGTCTGCACTCGCACCACCTCTCCTTTACAGGTCTCCCCGCAACGATAGCACTGAATGGGCCCAGAGCTTCCTGCTGGGCCATAAGAGTTGTGTTGATACGGCACTGCTGGAAGAAACCACAATATGTGGACAGCATTATTAGTTATTGTGCAACCTTATTCACAGCAACACACTTAATACACATAACAAAAAAGGAAAGTAACTAAAAGCACATGGATTACACTTGTCTACCATTCAGCATCAACTGTGTGACAGAGGTTACTCTTAGTAGACTATTCACTAAAAATTCAAATCATCAGTCAAGTTGAATAAGTTGCAAGCAGTCACAAATTCAAATCTTATAGCAACTAATCTATAAACCAAAGCTGCCATTAAGTGGATTTGAGTGCTTGCAAGTGATTGTAAACTGAAAAAAATCAGTAAGGATGTGTGATCATGGATGTGTAAAATTTTGTGTGTGAGCATATGTGTGTATGTGTAAAGGTGTGTGAGCATGTATGTGTAAGGGTCTGTTAGTGAGTATACATAAGAGGAGAGATAGGGAGAAAGGCGAGAGATAATGAGATGGAGGAGAGATAGGGGCAAAGGGGAGAAATAAAGATAGATATCTGAGGAAAAATGATAGAGCTGGGGAGAAAGGGGAGAGAAAATAGGAAGTAGGAGGGAGTATGAGAAGGGGAGACATAATGAGAATTATGAGAGTTGCTGGGAATAAAGAATTCAGATTTTTTTCTAATTCATAAATGTTTTGCAAATATTTGTGTATGTGTATCTATATATACAGTGTGCGCAGCGATCACTCCTAAAGCGTACTCCACTGCTATTAAATCTGACCTCTAGCCCTGCTAGCAACATCCTTGGTGAATGACTAAATGATCCCCTCACCCAACATACCAACCCATAGCCACTAAACCAACACCTTGACAATGAAATATGAGAGCCGGGGTACATGTTGAATTGATTCTTATTTTAGGAGAGATAATGGCATGTATATAATAAGTGTGCATTGAACATGGATACATCTTAACAGGCTGGTAAGTTACAGCTTCTGTGTGGGCAAGGAGGCATGCTGCAGCGCTATGATCCAGACCCCCACACAATGCCAGACTAATAACATTCCTTCAGATGTACATTCCATGCTATAGATCACAGTGACCTACTGGGCCACAGTGCAGTTCAACAAAGTTTGAATATATTAATTTTAACAGCATCATCTGAAGACATTTGCCTAGTGAAAGCAAACTATTCATACGCAAGAACTCACTGGTTGCTATCCAAAAGACCAATGTTCCATCCAGATAACCTTTTTTTAGGCATTGCACAAACTTGCTGAAATGCTCCTGGCTTTTTTGAAACAGATACGCTGTCCTGACCTGCTGGTACCTTCAGGGGTTCTGATAGCAGATGGTGAAAGTGAACAGTGCTATTTCCATTCCCTTTCCCACTGATCAAAACTAGCCAGTACTTGCCTGTTAAAAAAATGTTTTAAAAAAATGATTTTTTTTTCTGATTACAGCGTGTTATTTATAATTAAGCCTACAGTTATTTATAATTCTAATTACAAGTAATAAAAAGTACAGTTTCTTTCACAAATTCAACACTGTCTTCTAAGCAATAGATTGTGTAGCCTATGGGATTCATAGTGCACACAGTGTTAAGGAGAGAAAGTTTATTTGCAAGTGATATATTAAAGCCTATACTACATTGAAGTTACGCTAAACTGGAATGGATGATTTCACAGAGTATTTGCTCATGTGCCTGAGGACTGCTTCCTATAGGACACAGGGACAACCCACCATACATAATTTTAGAGCTGTATGGATTTGTGGGTATATAATTCCTACATGGTCTCAAACTTGCCTTCAGCAGAAAAGCTTCTTCAATCAGTCAGCACTGTACTTGAGCTTATGTCAGTTTTAGCTGCCTGTGGCAAAAATGCCCACTTTAGCGGACCTCTTAAACCTGGACTATTCTATAGGAGCCAATGTCTTTAAAGGGTTTTCATATAAAACAACATTTAGTTTTCTCTTTAGATCCAACATTCATACTTATCAACATACCTGGGAACTCTCTGGTTCAACACCTGAATCCTCCGGGTTGCGGGAGCACGTTCTTGACATGCCCCGCTCATTTCCCCTTTAAATGGGGGTGGTTTCCCGTGATGTCAGCAGGAACGCCCACTGATATCAGTGGGAACGCCCCTGAACAATGGAGTCCATGACTTGACGGGTCAGGGCTGTTTTGGCTGCAAAAGGGGGACCTACACGATATTAGGCACAAAATATTGGGCCTCTTAAATGTCACTTTCCAACATATTTTCATAGTAGCTATGAAAATCTTTTTTAGCTGTAAGTATCCATTTATATGACAAGTGAATTGTTTGGGAGACGCTTAAAGGTCACTATGATTTGACTACTTTTTGGAAAGTAGCTACAAAGCTGCTTCAAAGTAGCTACAAACCTGCAGATCCTCAAAAAAGGAGCAACAATTGCCCACAGCCTGATACATTTCTCATTAAAAAAACAAGTGTCTTTTCTATCTTGTTTACACACTTAAGAAAACCTAATCTATCTCTCTCTACCCGACGATAAACCTGAGGTTATGCAAAGGAAAACATAATTATCACAGATGCCCGGTGAAAGCATTGTGCTTTTGTTTCTGTGATGAATTAACTGCCGAATCTCTTGCGTCTTAAGATTTATAACTACACAATGAGAGGTGAATTTCCTAATAAACTGTGAGCCTACAGTTGCCAAAGAACTAGGAGCGTCTGCCAACCAGACACCACTGCTAAATGTGAGCATTTGCCTAGGGACTGATAGGTTTCAGTAAACGTGACATGCAGATTCCCTTCCAAGTTCTTCCCTTTAAACCCAACATGGATTCAGTATCCATAGCATAGCAAATTAATAGAGAAATATTATAAATTGAGGGGTAAACCATGGGCTATTCTCAGGTTAACAGCTGGAATGCTCTTGATACTATACCTCCTACCTAAGCATCAGAACCCAAAATATGTCAAGCTGTTGTAGAAATGTTGGCAGAATGGTTACATCGTGATGGTAAAAATGTCAAAATCAATTCTTCGTTTACTTTAACTACCAACAGAAGTAGGGACAAAATTCCTATAATGTAAGTCACGTACCTTTTTATGCATTTTTTTTTGCATTATTAATTGAATTATACAGCACCAACATATTCTGCAGTGATGTATAATGGGTAAATAGAACATAATAAGCAGTATGTAACATAATTTTACAGAAACAAAAGGAAAAGAGGGTCCTGCTCAAATGAGTTTACAATCTAGAATCACCTCCACTTCAAGTGGTTCTTGTTTAACAAATTCTGTTAAACCTTCAGTGGCAATCACAAAATAGATATTGACAAAGTTTTTTTTTCTACTTCTGCCTGTCAATAATTCTTTTTCACGGAACGGGGTATAATTTTATCCTACAGAATATATTTTATGGCACAAAACAGCTACGGAAGAAATATCTGTGCTAGAGGCGAGTAATAAGAAGTGTTAGTCAATAAGAAATGATTTTATTGATCCACTCACTTTAAGAAGTACAAATTATTCATGTATTATATTTAGTTTTGCACATCTTAGATAAGTACGATGCCTTATGGCCATGCTGTGATGGACGTTGCCATTAAAAGAAACATTGTGACGTAAGTACTGGGACCACAGTGTTTACACACCCAGCTCCATGCATTGTTTGCTGGAAGACTGACAAGCACTAGCAGAAAGGTAAGGAAAAGGTGTCTTTTTACTAAGATCATCAGAATCACAGTCGGGGAAGTTTGTAGACAAATGATCAATGGATATCGAGCTGGTTACATGGTAGTCCAATCCACAGTCTCTCTGACATCATAAATCTAACCCCATATTCAAATTAGTCTGGTTATTTGGATATGGGGATATAATTATGCAATTTATGTTGCTTGCAGGATATTATATACATATATATGTATCTTGTGAACTTATGCTGACTTAGCATCTCTAAATATATATCTGGAAATAATCTTGTTAGCAGACATGTTTACAGTGTATATCCACCTCCACATCTGTGCTTATGTGAGAGCTTGACGGTCAATTAAATGCAGTAAAACTGTTAATACCTTTATTGTTTTGTAGAACAAACAACAATACTTTATGGTATAACACAAAAATGGTTAAATTTTTTAACAAAATGTCACCCCAGTTTCTGAGAAAGTGGTGAATACTTAATTCAAACAAACAGCGAATGTAGCTTGTGCAAATTACCCCATCATATTTACAGGCTTTTTGTTGCTAAGGAACTCTAGGTTGTCCATAGCAACCGTCACCAGTCTCCCAAAAGGCACAGGACAGTGATGAGAGCGGGAGAAAGAGACAGGGATATGAGGCAAAAACGGGCATGGAATCTCTGATAAACCATCCGCACATTAATAGCACATTAATAGCATACGCCTGTATATTTGTATTTCTTTCAGAACCATCACAAGCCTTTCAGTGCAAAATAAAACTAATCGGAAAAAATCATCAGGACAAAGCTCATTACTGCATATAATCCGCCAATGTAAACTAATATTTCAAATATTGCTTATGGGGAGGAAAATTAAGACAATGGGGATGGCATTCAATTACATTGCCTGTGTGTGGGTTTGTACTACAAACATGAAACCTATTCAACTTTAACCCCCATCTAAAAGTGCCTTCATTGGGACATTAGAAAAGACATCAGCTATTTTATGAGCTCAGATTCTGAACTTTTTGCAAAGATCCCCTTAACATTTAGTGGCCCTCTTCACTCATAAGGAACAGACATAATTACACATAAAAATCATGTCTGGGAACGTCCCATTGATGCTTACCCAGAGATCCCCACTACAGAATTGGGCTGCAAGATGTAGAACATGAGAAGAACCAAGCTGGTGTATAAAATGTTTTTTCCACCACCTGGAGGCTAGAGCAGTGAAGGATGAAAATAAAAACTACATTAAAAGGTCCAGAAAATTATACTTGATGCACCTACCACTGTGAATTTGTGCACCTCTACACAAAAATACACCCATACGCCTAGACCTAATAAGGGGGCTCCAACTACACCTCAGGCCCCATGGCCTTTCTAGCCAAAAAAACAAGATGTGGCAACCACCAACATATTCCTTTGCATTCACTGGCTTCATGAATGAAGTGCAGGTGGTAACCCTCCAGGCACGGTAAGCAAGGTACACATCTGAACTCACCTTTACAATCGGGGAGATCCCCCAAGACAATCTCCAACTGAACAGATGCTAGGGGGCCTTAAAATATCCCCAGATAAGTGCTGCACCTTGTAGAGAGAATTTAAAGAAACCTATCTGCTGTTTTGTTTTTCTCCTTAATCCTGTGGTGTCCCTTTAATTTGTTCTAACTGCAGACAGAATGTCTACTACACACATAATAATCACATATGCTCAGTGGTGTATTCATCTTGAGCACTGCTTAGGACCGACCCAGGAATATGATGTCATACCCCAGCGCACCCCAAGCAGTGCCCAAGATAAATACACCACTGGGTATATGTGATTATTATGTGTGTCTATGGAAGCTGTGCTGGGCCGGCACAGCCTCCACAGTGTAAGTAGGCTGGTTGGGGAGATCACAGATCTCCCTTGTAGAAGGGCCCATTCTGCAGCAGGACACTGGGGGGGGGGCTTTATCGTCCCAAGAGGGCAATATGCCCTTTGGTTTTGTAGCAGGAGGGTAGCCACCTCCCTAGACCTGTTGACCTAGGCTTGAAGTCATCGCGGCATTTACCACTGCTGTTCTGGAAAGCTGGCTTTCCTTCAATGTCTGTTCTCCCAAGTAACCAAGTAAGTGATATTGCCATTTCTTTGATATTCATTGCAAAGAAAGTGTCTCGTCCTGATTATGTTCTGATTTATGCACATAATAAGTAGATTTGGAGTGTGTCTTTCCCCATCTTGTCTGTGGTATTCAGAGTAATGAGCTAGTCTGTTGACTTTAAGTGACAATATCAATACAATTTCATATTTATGCTTGCATTGGAATAATTGCTTCTCTTGATTTATTGGTAATTATGTGAACCTGAGTGTCATGAAAGCAATTCTATATTTCTTTAGGAATATTATATCTACACAAAGTGTGCAAACATGTGATAACAATGAACAATGTCTGCAATGCTTTGTGGAGAACAATTGTCTGTTTTCTTCTACCTGTAATTTATTAAGAACAAGAATGAAAGTGTTAAGTATAAGCAGGAATTTTAGCCCTAATTCTTTAAAAACATGTTATCATATGATATGTAGGGACTATTTAGTTTACTTTTTTTTACAGCTTCTTTTTACATGGTCCTTTTTAAACATTAGTAATTGGACACCAAGGCACAAGAAATAACGATAACTTCCAGGGTATGCTAACTTATTATTATTATCTTTTATTTATATACAGGCAACATATTTACGCAGCGCTTATCAGGAGCTGTTCCTATTCTGTGGGAGTAGCTTTGGCAGGGGGAGGGGCTAGCCTCAGAAATCCTTAAATGGGCTGGTAGCAGACGATGGGAAGTGGGTGGAGAGTGGTCAGGGTTCAGCAAGGTGTACGTACAAGGACCTCAATGTCCGCCAGCAGAATTTGCGGGGTCCACCAGCCTGCCAGCTCTCTCCAGGTTTGGACCAGAGTGCAAGGTCTGTTTCTACAGACCTCTGGTTCATTTCTCCCTTACAATATGTGCTGTCAATTGATGCTGAGCAGCTGTGTATGATGCCATATCCCGGTGCTCAATACTGAAGTTTCGCACACTACGATGGAGCACTGGAGCCAAAGTCTGTAGAAACAGACCTCAAGCACCCACTACAGAAATTAAGAAGACAGAAAATAAATATGTAACTCTGTGTGTTTGTGACTTGAAATTGCTCTGCATGTTAGGTCAAATATACCTAAAGCCAAGTAAGTGTGTGTATGCAATGGCAAGTGTAAGCTAGGATGTTTGTGTATAAAGGCAAGTATGAATATGTGTTTGTGTGTATGTATAGGTATGGGCAGGCGGGTACAGTATGTGTATGGGCAGGCATTTCTAAGGGCAGTGTATATGTGTGATCCATTAGTACTTTTAAACTTTTTAATATTGTTTTAAATAAAATTAACTGTCAACATGTTCACCATGAACCATGTCCTTGCTTATCCCTAGGAGTGGGCATGCTCAAACATTGCTCCCCTGCCTGGAGAAAGAGGAAAGTGACACTGGGAAAGCAGCACTTCAACTGGAAAAAAATAAACAGAGGACTCAACTACAAATCAGGCTAGATTAGTATAGGACGCATGATCAGGAAGTAAAGCTTGTGGTTGGGAATGGGCAGTCAAATACCTGGGGTAACAATGGTTGATGAGCTATAGTGAAAAGGAGGGCAAGTTTGGTCAGGAAAAGAGGCATTTTCTCCCTATTGCTAGAATAAAATTGGAGCTTGCACTCTGCTAATGTTGAGTACATTGTAAATTTAGGGTTCTGTTGCATGAATAATACCATACCTCCCAACTTCTCCCCTTGGTTAATTGGGACACGGGGTGGTGGTGGGGGGGGTTTCTTGTACGGGACACTTAGGAGGTAGTGCTACTGGATCGATTCTGAAATGAAATCAGGACAGCAGGACTGTGGTCCTGAATCATGTGGCAAAATCAGGACTATCCTGTGCAAAGCAAGAAAGTTGGTAGGCATGCCATAGTTAAAATAAAATATATAAATCTCTTTAGGGTTAGGTTGCTTTTGAATAAGGCATTGTCAAGAAGGTACAAACGAAGTATTTTAGGTTATGCAAAGTGGTGAAAAACAAGCCAAACTTAGGGAAGATCTCAGGTAGGCAGAACAATAGGCCGTGCTTCACAAAGCTCTCCGCGCTCTGTAAGAACATTACAAGAGTCCCTGAGGAAATGAGGAGAATTCCAATTATCTACACATTAACATTTGTGGCATTGAGCTAAGATTTGTAAAACTTCACTGACATTCGTTCACATTCTGTTCGTAACTGGATAAATCAATCTGCACGCAGTCTATGGAGCACTTTGTCAGCTCCTTATGCTTAGAATTACACATAATGTTTTGTCATTTTTCTGTATATATCGGTTGCCACTATACTATGGTGCATTCTTAGTACAAGCCTCAAATGGTCATGGAAAACTCCTTATCACAGGCTTAAGAGTTCATTCTTCCTAAAATAAACGCACTAAACCATGTGTAATGGCATACAGAAAAAACAGCCCATTTCCCTTATGAAAATCAGCTTGCCATCTAAGGAAACATCTGCAGTAGGCACTTCACAAAACCTTGGTACATGCAAACTACATGGCAGGCAAGAGAGTCAAAACCCTACACTAAATCAAGATATTTGCTATACGTTCAATTTGTACAATTAAGTATTAAAGTGACTCTCTAGCCTTCATATGCAGTTTAATGCACATTTGTGTCCCTTTTGGGTTGATTCTACATTTTACCCTCTGCCTGCCCCCAGCCATCTTCCATGTGAAAGATGTGTTCTGCTGAACACATCTCCTTGGACGTCATGTGCTTACAACCAGTCGACTGCAGCACTGGCTTGGCAAACACTAAGGGCAAGCATCTGTTCATCCCCTGTGAACTTTCCTGCCACTGATTAGCTGCTTCAAGCTAGAATTGTTGGCCCACAGTGGAAGAGGACGGTTGCATAGTATTTTTTTCTTTTGTTTTAAGAGAATGCATATTCAAGTACTCATAATATTATAATAGAGATAAATATGATTTAGATTTTATATGATTAAACACTTTTATTGTTGTGTTGTTTGTTTTTTGTAGGTGGAGCTCACCTAATGCATAGTGAAGTAAATGAGCTAAAACATTCAACTCATCTCCAAATTATTCATTTGTAAATATGTCTCTTGGAACATTATTTTCCAAGAAAAGGTTTATAATGGTCAAGAATAAAAAAATATCTTTGTTGTACACAATTTTAAAACCACATATTTCTTTCACATGAAACACGCTCTTGCGTTAACATTGCTTTGGATACAAACAGGTACATGTGCACGCTTCTGTGATAAAGTAGATTGGTACAATAATCACTCTGCCCCCAGCTTCAAGTTGATTAGTATAAGTAATCCAGCACGTATTTCCTGCTTTAACTGGCATGTAAATCATCCTCTTTGTAAAATCCGCCTGAGCTGCCGCTGCCAAGACCAGCTAACAAATGCTTGGATTTTAAGCACGTTACTGCTATATAGTACTTGCTTAGGTTAATTATGCAGACTGATGACTATACACAGATCATAAATATTGTCTATGAAGCTTTGTATAAGCCAAGAGTTGCCAAGTTTCACAAACCTAATGCCTCGATATATATCACAGGCTAATATCATAAAGTAGCTTACTTTAGATACTTTATTGTGAATGTGTTTGCCTGTACTATAAGCATAAATTAAAGCTGACATGCTACCAAGGAAGGTGAGGCTGATCCCTTTACTTCCAGCTGGAGTTGTTGGTTCCCTTGAGCAAATTTTGCGTCTGGACTGTAATTCTGCCACTGTAATGGCAGCAGTCAGCTAAAATCTAAGGCTCTTCTTAGTGGGGAGGCACTGTAGAGAGGGTTATTTTAAGAGACATCATTTTATCCATTGTAAATCCCCTTTGTATCTCCTAAAATTTCAAAGTGAGTCTAGATTTGGACCTTCTTGCTCATAAGAAGGTAAAGAAATAAATAGATTATTTGTTTGTTATTTTTTTAAAACTAAGATCAAGTGAGAGGGAAGGCTCGATCTTTTGGCCTTATGGCTGATAATACACAGATGGCTGAGGTGTTTATGTAGAGCTCCTGGATTAGGTTCACCTTGTTTTGACACACAGCTACTGGCCTGGTAAGCACAATATGGATATAGCCTTACTATAGTTGATTTGTGGTGGTTTACATTTTTATAATGGCAGTTTTGGACTGGGCCCTTTTCTTTCATTTTTCCCCTCACACTGAGGTTTTCTGCTCTTCTGTCACTGAAAATGCCATACTGATGTCAGGTTCTTGAAACTGTAGCTTTTGGCTCTCACATCCATTTGAAGACTTCAATCTGGCATTACCTTCGTTCTCCAGGACAGGAAGACAATAGTTACATATCTCTTCTGAGAGTGTAGCCCCAGATGAAGATAATTGAAGACTTGGTGTCCAATGTGTCCTTACCACACCATCACCAATTTCACTGATGTTATTAAAGCATGAAACCTCAAGCTTTTAATCCCTTTATGACACAGATTTTACCTAAATGACAGGAACTGTTTTTCCTTTTTTTTCATCCAAGAGACCTGTTTTCCATATTTTGTGCACCCATACAAACCATCTTTATTCCACTTTTGTTTTTTAGCATGAATAAAATGTAAAAAATAAATAAAAAAGCAAAAATGACTGAAGTCCTACTAATAAAACCTTGATTTGAATGCAACAGCATCCCCTGAGTAAAATAACACCCTACATAGATATGTCTTTTTATTTTATAATGGAGCTAAATGGTCTTTGGATTGGGGTAAAAAAGGGTTATTTAAAAAAAAGAAAGAATTGTTTTTATTTTTAATTTTTTAAACTTTTTAAAAATGTCCTTATGTTTTCCATTTATTATTATTTTAAAACTTCTTATTTTACTGGACATCCCTCAGGGATCTCTCTTGAAACTGGATGGTACCCCTTATGATGGTGACATCACTAAGGTCTGCTTATTTATTATTATTGTTTTTTTATATTTTGGTAACAATTTTAAAATATTATGCAAAGTATTTTTTTTACTTTGATCTCCACTGCTGTTTTTTTTTTTTTTTACATCTAATATTGCTTCTGGCAACGTTAGGCCTGACCCAAAAGGCAGAGAATGCCCCAACTTTGTAGGACATACTATTATGTGGTTAACTTAAATCACAATGCTTCTCTGCCTTTTGGCTAATATCAAGTGAGTACGTGATCCTCTGGTTTAAGGCTTGGATAGTTTGAAGCCCCAAGGTCACTTGGAGCCCCCAGACAAGTCCCAGATGTGGACACGTGTCACCATGGGTGTAATAGTGAAAGTTACAGTGAGCACCTTTTTTTGGTCACAGCTGGTAACTTTACTAAACACCTTGGGAATCCTCCGAGCACTTTTTTTTGAAAATTTCATCTGCCATTAGGCCCAGACTGTTAGGCTTAGTATGCAGAGAAAAATTCAAAAAAATTCTGGTGACCCCCTCCATTACATGATTTAAGTGGTCCTTCTCGGTGGGAAAGAACCACGAAGATCTAGCACTCCTGCTCGCCTTCAGGCTGAGGAAGAAAGCAACAGATTGCATATCCCTTCAGGGAGTGCAACCCCAAAAGATGAAGATTGGGCAATCGAGTGCCTATAAATGGACATCTTTTTGGCACTTTGTCTTCATAGAGAAGCATTGACCACTGGGCTTCAAAAAATATATAAAAAATAGAGGAATAATTGATACTTTGGCCTCAAGGTATTTTTGAGCCCACAGCAAGGTCTTAACCTGTACACAATTTACTGTCTGCATCTGGTGAGATATACATTTGACACATAATACTGGTAAATACACAAGAAGCACTTACGGACATTTATGAATGTTAGCCTATAGGCTGGGACATCCTACCGGTAATCTAGTTTTTGTCACTGTCCTCACGCAATGACCAAGTTTTTTTGTATATAGATTTTGTGTATGTTTTTTTTCAAATGTTTCTATTACATTACAGCTATTACAGCTGGGAAAGAAGGGGCAGCATATCACTTTGAGATGATCTTAGGATCCAAAATCCACTTTGGCTCATTCGAAGTACCAGCACCTTGGGCTTTAGTGAAAAACCAACCTCCCCCTTTTGGATAAGATCAAGTGAGTGTCTATCACAGAGGAAAAACGTGATCTTCTGGTGTGGATGAGACAAGAAGTCCAAGATGCTTCTTGGAGACCCAGAGTGATCTGATCTGTTTCCTTGTTACTGGATGTTCTTATACTGTGCATGTAATATTACAGAGTTAATAAGTGCACCAGAAGCACTAAGGAGACTTCCTAATGCATCTTATTTTTCTCTCTTCAGCCCAGTCACATTCTGTAGCTATCATGGCATTCCATTCCCCCCCCCGCATTATTGCAGCTTACGTGTGTATGGGTCCCTTTTATTTTTGTCATTATTTTCAATTGAATTGTTTATTCGAATCATGATTTTGAAACACTACAAAGGCCGCTTTCAAATAGTATGGAATTATTACATGTGTGTTTAGTCAAGCAGTTCCGTCCAGCTCTGGAGGGAACTGGCAGGATGAAGGGAAGGACATCTTGGCGACCCCTGCCGCAAACATCATATTATGCAATAACAAGAACTTGACGATATTTTTCAAAACTTAAATCAACCAAATACTACTAATACAAATGGTGGATGTTTCCCTTTAAGGAATCATGCTATTCTTAAAAAAATGCTAATGAACAAGTACAATCATTCAATCTGAAATATGTTTATTCCTCTTCCTATTACTACAACATACTGTGAATTCATAGAATTTAATTTCTTCCTGTTATAAAATAATAACAAACTCTGTAATTATAGTTTGCGGGATATTCCAGAGAGTGCCTTCTGGAGTAAAAAAAAAAAGTTACTGTGCATTTCTCGTAGCAAGAGGAAAGAAAGGCCATCAATACTATTCTTATGCTGTGCTTAGTACAATGCAAACATATATATACTTCCCAGGCCTGCAGAGTGTCGTCATTGGAAGCCTCATAAAAGCTCATGGATGCTTCAAGAACACTGCTCTCCCCTTGTCTACATAAACCACATCATTATTAAAAAGGATTTCAGGCAACAGCCCAGCAGAGAATTAGCTAATGATCCAATTTCAAACTGAACAAATAAAAAAAGAGGAATTTTTATAATACCATTGTATTTAGATTTGCTCTTAATGGTAAAATTTAATTAAAAGTGCTTATTTCGAGTCCCTTTAGGGGCTATATAATGCTTTCTCGTGACTTATTAAATCTTTGGCTTTTATGTTAAATTAATGCTTTTATATTCATTTTAAAATAAGCCCACGAAGGGATATGATTGCATTGTAATAAAGAAACATTGCCTTTCGATGCGTCATAAATTGGGCTGGGTAATGCAGCTTGGACATCCAAGGAGATTTGTTTAGGGCAGCCTTCACTGTTGTTTTTTTCCCCGTATTGATTATATGAATATGCAGCTTATGGGTACCAGGTTTCCTCCATTATTTCTTTTTACCCTAATGTCTACATTAATGATAAAGTCTTGATTGTTTCCTGATGTGATGGATGTATGGCAAAATTCAGGGAGTGCTGCTCTGCTTCCTGCTTCTTGTGTCTGATCAGCATGACTATGCTATATGGTCCGCTGGATCTGCACATTTACAATACCTGTGAGGCACAAATTACTGTATCAAACCAAACCTCCCATGTGCCTGTTTTTGGGACCCAAATTTTTTTCACTGTGAAAAAATAGAAATATTGAACATATATAAATAGTGGAAGCCCCATATAGGAGTGACAAACGGGAAACATAGTTCTAAATCTATAGTTTGAGATTAGGCGCTCTGAAACTTAGATGAAAAATATTATCCTTTACTAAAGAATATCAAGCAGCAGTATGCTACTCTAAAACTCTAAACTAAGTTATTATGATTGGATACGTCATACTCAGCATGCATAAAGTGGGCTATTTGTGTGCTGAATCAAAAGAAGTGTTTCCGCTTGCACTTTAAATTTGAAGAGCACATGATGTTCTGAGTGCAGAATTCACAATAGTATCCACTAAAACGAATGCCATTTAGAAATGATATGGATCACATACTAGAGGGAGCAATTTCATTTTTTTATTCTTACAACCATATTACCAGATAAATGAAAATATGAACTCGTCTATTTTGAAAAAGAAGACAACAAATGAGCCTGTTTTCTAAATAATGGTTTTATTTACTACTGATCCATGACAGGTACACAAACATAAAGTACTATCATCTCCAGTCAAAACCTTGGTAAATTTTAGCACATTACGGGTAATTTAAACCTTAAGATGGGGTCTTAATAGAATCTATGGAATATTTAAGCAGAATGGGGGCCATATCATAAACTCCGATCACATTCAAAATTAATGCAAAACAATAAAATATTGGTTCAATTTGACACACTCATTTCTCTACAGGAAACCATGTTTTAACTTGTGTGTGAGTTTTTTCTTCTGCCTGGCTCAGCTGTGATTAGCTCTCATCTGCTATCTATATTGTTTTACACTGCTATTATTATATTATTGTAGTTAAAATGCTGTGTTATATACTTGCTCAGTTAATATCTGCTAATATTATAGGATAGCACACGTCCTGTACTGGCTGTAAGGTGTAATGGCAATGATCTCATGGCATTGTCACAGAAGAGTACTCCGGTGTATGTGCTGGCCTGCAGCTGCAAAAGCCATTCCCTGCCAAGCTGTGTATGCGAAGAGTACTCATGAGCCAGAATAATGAGATCAGAGACACAGTTATAGCTGCCACCTGTCTGCGCCTGTCACAGCCCATACCTGTCACTGCATCCCTGTGTCACCTCCTGCAGTTCTAGGGGAAGTAAACAAGATGAAAGTAATTAATCGGATATAAAGGCACAAAAATGGAGTGACAGAAAGTGGGCTAAGGACCAAAGTGAGCTGTTAGCTAAAATACAGTAATTCTGTGAAACATGTGACTAATTTACAGATGAAAACATTACCCTGGTAAGATTAACAAGCCTTTGGTTTTAAGATGCATCCATGCTTCATCACACTGATTATCCTTCATTGATAGAGGAGAACTATACATTTTAAAATTTTAATGATATATATACATTCCCTGCTTTTGTAATGTTAGTCAAAGTGTTCATTGCCATATTGAAAACTATTCACACCCCATGTCATCGTTGTAGTACTGCAGACATTAACGGAGTGATTTAAAAGATTTTTGTAATAAAGATGTGCATTTGGGTTCGTACACATTAAGAGAGCTCTGAATTTTCATTTGCATTTTGTTGCTTTCACAGTCTCACTCACTGTTTGCACCCCTTATTCTCCGTGAATCCATCTGCATTATTCTGGCTTCCTGGAGTACTTCTGCAAAAGGGCGTTCCGTTTTACGGAAACGATGCGGGAGGCCTGGATAACAGAGCTGATACTGGAGAGTAGCGGGCGAAGAAAGAAGACAGAGGAAAGAAGACAGAAGAACAAGAAAAGGCAAGAAAAGAAACAGAGTTGTGCAAAATGAGACAAGGACATGGAAGTGGTCGGCAGATGAGGTAGCAGGAAATTGAGAAAGCATCAGCGTGAATGAGAGTGTGAGAGACAATGAATTTCGTTTCCAAATGGAAAAAGCCCTCCAAATTTTGCCTCAAACGTACAGGCAGGAAACAAAATGAATTGTCTGAAAACAAATGGACCAAAACATTTGTCCAGATCGTTTATTTTACTCCATTTGCACAGGTATATTTTAAAATGGCGATGGTGGTGATTTATTGGCACAGAAAAATAATATTTTATCCGCTTTTTTTTTAAATGGAGGTGGCTAAATGCAAGTGCTTTTCAGTAGTTATGGCATGCTTATAAACTGAAGTACTGAAGAATATCTGAGAATACACAGAAGCAGACTGACATGTGCAAGGTCTGTTCTTTCATCACCACAGACCAGCCAACCTCCCAAAATTTCAGGTGTCCAACTCGTATGTTGGGGATGTGGCTACAGGCTGGATGGGGCATGGTCACACACAGGAAGGGCGCATTCAGGCACATCAGCCCATCATACCCAACAAGCCACCTTGTAGCACTCAGCTTCAGAGGGTAGTGAAGGGGCCACGGGGGAGGCCTCTCCCCAACTGGCTCATGGCAGTGGCACTGCTATGCAGGACAGTGCCTGAATATCAGGACTGTCTGGTGAAAACTGGGACACTTGGGAAGTATGTAACTACGTTCCTTCCTCCTAGCGCTGCTTGCCATCATTGTACTCTGGTACTTGGTTCCCTGAGGAGGCAGCTAGAGGAGGAGAAGCAGTCCGTTTAAAGCCAGGAAAAAAAACAACAACAGACCAACAAGGAATTAAAGGTAGTATAAGAAGATAAAAAAGAGTGAATGAATGTGGAAGTGATGCAGAGCTTTTGCTAAAACCTTTCTATCTATACAGGCTTCAGAGATGCTTGGCTCACCCACTAACTTTAAATTCTATGGGGGGTTAAGATCAATTTTGGTGCAAAAGTAAGGCAATAACCATTGAAACCAAAAGGCTGCAACGATTACTCCAGTTTTCGCTAGAATTGTTTTTATACACAACCCCTGGGTTTCTATAAAATTATAACACAGCGGAACATGCTTCATTTGAATAGAGATGGTTTAAAAGCCTGTGGCGTATTGTCTTTCTGAAAAAGAGAGCATTGATCCTGACAAGCAGAAGCACCACAGCAGGTCTCAGAGTCAACCTGATATCACAGCCCCGCTGGATACAAGCAGCTTTTATTACACATTCGAGATTGCTGTTCGGAAGGGGTTAAACAGTAAGGGGAAAAGAAAGTGTTGGCTTCTGGCTGAGATTGTGGAAATATTAACACAGAAGGAAGTTCTTAATTGTCTTGTTATGAGAGAAGCAAGAATACCTTGGAGTGCAGAGGCTGACTTAGCGAGAACACTCAATGGCTTGGAGGGTGTTTATTTCCTGTAATGTTCACATGCCAAAAGCCTAGAAATAAGAAGGCTGGGAAAAGCCAGTAGTACAGTGTGACTTTTTGACCTTGTGTACAGAATTGCTCAAGTGGATGAATCTCACCATCAGCATTACTTCCCATGGTTTAGAACAGAGAGTTTCTTTTCAGGTCTTAATCCCTGTGTTGCTCTTTCCCAATGATCCCCCTTTTCGGAGATGTGGTTGGTGTTTTGCAGCTTTAACAGTATTTTTATCAACATTTTAGGTATTCAAAATCAGGTCACCTGTGTTTGGGGGTATGACAAGGGATATGGTATACAAGAGACAGGAAGAAAATGACCTAACTGGTAAATGCCTTCAATTATCCAAAGATCTGGAGCACATAAAGAGAGAAAAACTATATTGTGTAGTATAACTTGTAATAGTAAATTATTTGTATAATGATAAAAAAGGTACTCATATATTCCTCACATATTTACATTTAAATAAACTCTATGAATCAGTAGAAAAGTCCAAGAAAGAGTTCGATGTGATTGCAATGGCAGTATAAAAGATGGGTGGATGCGGTTATAAAATTCTTCCATTGGACTGTATCTGAAACTCAGTTCCTATGAATACGTGAGTACTTCTTATCATTATACAAATATTTTACTATTAAAAGGTATACCAAACCATATAGTTTTTCTTGCTTTATGCGCTCCGGATTTTTAGATTTTTATTGACTTTTTGATCATGTACAGCAACTGGGAAAAACAACTGAATTGAGAATACATCCTGCAGTGTCTTCACATGGACTATTTTTCACTTTGTGGGGCATTTTTATCATTGTCAAGTTCATCCTATACTATTTTACCATAGCTTTGCTAGCGCTGCTTTCCTTTTGATACTTTGTATTTATGGTAAAGGTCTGCTTACATTATTTGAAGATACAGGACAAGAAACCATAAAGCATTAAATGCTGTGCCCCATTTACCCCATTATTAATCCTAGATAAATAGTCATGCAGATCTATACTAATGTGAAGCGTGCGATTATGCTTTTTGTTCTGCATGGATACATACAAACAGTTTAGGTGTGTAATGCAACATGGAAACTCAAAGGATCACAAATGAATACAAGGAATGTTGGCGCTCCCAGTTTTCTGGCCGAAATCATCCTTCGCTAATTTTGCATATTGAAGATTGTTGTTTTAGGATCAAAAATAAATAAAAGAAACTACCAAAATATATTGTTTAAATTCTACTAAATTAATAGCAAGCATAAATTACCTTAAAGGAACACTCCAACCATTGTATGTACTTTAATGATAGCTAAGAGGTCCCTTTACATTTATGTGGTGTCCCCCCTTGATGCAACTGTGATGCGTATCCGTGCATGAAATATTAACACGCACTTACAGAAATTTTCTAGTTACCATGTGTATTGTTATTATTTGAAGGTTTAATCTTTTTTTAATGTTTCCTTTTTTTGTCACATGACAATTAAACAAAACATTTTACATGATTAAAGGAACAGGAGTAGCAAAGTATTTGACCTGGACTTCAGTGTCCATGACAAGTCCTAGATTCTTGCTAAGGGTGGTGGAAGGTGAATTCCAAACTAAAAATGTAAAATATACTTGTAACAAATTAATAAAACAAATTATAATGACATTTAAAAATACTCTAATATAAGATACATTTTGTAACTTCCACAAACCAACAAACCATAAAACAATGTTTTTGTATTGTTTGAAAACAGGACAAAGGTAAACACTCTATAGATAAATTATAACCTTGCCCAATAATTTTATTGAAGCTGAATACCTAAAAAGATCCAAAAGACACACCACAGACACATAATCCGATACTGTTGATAACATGCAAGTGGCATTAGGAGAACAGACGCCAGCTCGCAGGTTTTGCTAGGCACAAGAAAGCTGTTCCTTGGTCTCGCTTCATAGGAGAACTGCATAATTTCAGGTCTCCATGGCAACAGGCTGGCTGGCGGCACTGCACTAATGCCCCCGTGGTGTCTGCAGGGTGGCGAATGAATTAACTATAACCCCAAGGGCAAAGCTGGCTCCAAATTGCACAGATAAACGTACAGCCCTGACACAAACAGCTGGAATCAGAGATGCATTAACTGAATGTAACAGCAGTACATTGGGTACTACCAGCTTCCCATGTTAACACAAGGTTAACATCCTCTGCACAGCTACTATTATAGATAGCTACTGAACACTAGGAAGGGGTTAAAGACCACACACCAACACACATCTAGAACCAAATACCTTCTGCCTAAAAGCACTAGACTCACCATGGTATGGTCATTAAAAATGTTCTCCAAGGATGCTGGACTCTAGGTCTCGAGCATGTAGTAGGATATCTTCAGATTACTCAAACAACCCACATCTTTTATGAATACTTTAAAAGTTCCTTGTCCTGGATATAATTGAGTGTATACACAGAGTATAGCACAAATGTTTGTATTTATTTGTATAATATAACTATGTTAAGTCATTGACTGTGCACTAGGTGGAAAAACCGAAACAAAATCCAATAATGGCCATAGTTAAAATAGAGAAGATGTCAACTTCTGAAGACATTGCTGTATTAGGTTAACCAGAGTTTCACTACTCTGGGATGCGGTATACCGTGCTAAGCATGTAATACTAAAAACTGCACAAGAGCATTTTCCAGAGGTCAATGCACGTGACCCCAACAGAACTCTGCATATGTACAACTAGATGATGCCCTGTTATAATCTGTAAATTGCTGGCATCATTTTCTAGCAATTGTGGAAAAAAGCTCTTATGTCATAAATATAACAGCTCATAGGGTTTGATCCAAGGAATCATTCCAGACTATTAGCGCTTTTGGAACAACCTTTAGAAACTTGGTAACAATTTATGGCAATTTAACTGTCGAGTACAATCTTGTACGTGAGAGATACAGAGAAAAAATAAAATTCACGATACGACTATGAAAACCATGTACCGTAATCCATTAAATATATGTAACGACATGAATTGTTAACATGTTTTTGAAAACTTAACACCAGACTGTTTCAAATGAATCAAGCCGTATTCACATATAGATCAAGCTATGGCTTTCTTATAGATGTAGACCGGAAAATGCTCCAAGATCATGACATATCCAAATAGTATTTCATGAGTTAATCTTACACAGCATGTTCAAGGTATGGCTGCCGCTAAGCTACGATCAAGGTTTATAAGATAACTCTCCAAGCATCAGTTGGAAAGACATAACAAGGCAGGATTGGCTACGGGGTCTTAGCCTCATTAAACACATACGGAGGCATGGAGTGTAGGCCTACAGGGGTAATATTTCATAAAACATTTTTAATTAAACAAATTCTGCTTGCCAGGTAGCATCAATTGAAGGGCTTGTGTGTATGCAATGTAATATCAAACAAGAGGCCTTGGAACACACAGGGTCACATCATGTAACAGCAACCAAAAGCAGATCCATTAATAACATTTCCACTAATACTAAATGTATTCCAATTTGCAAAGTAGTGCCTTGAGCTTCTTGGAGCAGTCTGAAAGTATGTCACAGACTGTACCACCCATTAAGAGTTTACCTAGAAATGCATTTCCTGATGGAGGAAGGCATAAATTACTCATATTTAATTTTCTCGTAAATGCCATCTAGAAACACTAACCTAACATTACAAGTTAAGCTAATTAAAAGTATCTTTTTTGCATTTTTGTGCAGGCAATATGCCAAGTTAGTATGAAAGTGTTTTTAAAGTGACATGTACATACCTGTGAACTTCAGGGCTCCAGCTCCCCAGAGCCTTCCCTTGATGTCAATGGGAGTTCCCGCGACGTAGGGGGCGTTCCCGCTGATGTCAATGTGCGTTCCTGTTGACGGCAGCGGGAAACACCCCCATTTAAAGGGAAAATGGGTGGGGAGTAGAGTGTGCCAAGACCCTGCTCCCGTGACCCAGGAGGATTCGGGTCTTGACCCGGAGAAGCGGTGCTTCACCCGGCAATCTCCGGGCAAACCCGGAGAGTTCCCAGGTATGGATATGTAGCTACCAGCTGTTACACGTATTGAGGGATCAAAATGCATATTCCTTGAGCACTGGGTATATGTTACTCCATGCTATGTAGCTGTTTTGCTGCACAGAGCAGAGTGAATGTTGCCACTGTCTGCTGCTGTGCCAAAAAGGGGGCTCAGGGGCGATTCTGCCCCGGGTGCCACGCAAAAAGTGGTGCCTGTTAGCCCGATGGCTGCCTAATGCGGGCCTGCAGTTTACTGTTGTGGAGCTCGCACACTGTCCAAGGAAACTATTTTCCTGCCCTGCTTCCCTCCTGCACCAGGAAAAGAGTTTCCTCACACAGTGCAAAGTAAGCTGCGGGCCCGCGTTAGGCAGCCGTCGAGCTGCATTGACGTCTGCACGACCCCCAGGGATGCCCAGTTCCCGGACCAGTGATATCTGAAAGGGTAAGGTAAGGGAGTGTGCGGGAGAGTGAATGAATGAATAAATAAATAGAGTAAGTTACTGAGTGTTTAGGGGCAGAAATGGGACAGGCAGGCTTATTAAAGGGGCAGGGTTGGCACAGGCAGGCAGCTCCTGGGGCAGAGGTGGCACAGGCAGGCTGCTTCAGGGGCAGAGGTGGCACAGGTAGACTGTTTCAGGGGTGCCACAGGAAGGTTGCTAAAGAGGCAGCAGTGGCACAGGCAGTGTTATTTGGAGTAAATATTCTTGCCGACATTATTTTTTTTTGGTGTGTGGGGGGGGGATACCACATAGATGATCTGCCCTGGGTGCCAAATACTCTAGGTACCCTGTGAAATTGTTGTAGTTTCCATTTGCTGCAATGGGTCCTGTGGAGCTGCAGCATCTACCTCTTTCGACACTGCATTTAGCCATTCCTGAACCCGCAGCAGGGCTCGGATGGCTGCTGGTAGCATTTCCTGCACACGGCTGACATAGGGCGCTTTACCAGACTGTTGTGCTGCTAACCAGTTGGATGTCTCTGTGTGATTGCTGGAGACATGCTTTAAGAGCAACCGTAAATACAAGTGCTTATTAAAACACACAAAGAGATCATTTACAATTACACATTATGATTGAAAATCCAGTTAGTGTATAAAGAATGAAAAAAGGACATAAAAAAAGGATAGAATTAAGATTTTAATTTACTCTAATCTAACTAGGTTAATTACAGGCAACTTGCACATCAGTGAATACTTAGAGAAGAAATAAAACACTGTAAAGCACGACATTATTCTTTTTCCAGTGTGTAAAGATACAATTTTATGTAATGATACATTCTTCTTGATTTCCCTTCCTACTTAAGATGAAAGGAGCCCAAAAAATATAATAATGTCAAATGAGCCTCAGCTTCGAATACAAATATAGAGCTCTCCAAATGGAACTGTCAGTGGGAAGATGTGGAGGTGGATTTTCCATGCAGGTGCCCAGACATGACAGACCTCTTTGAAGTGTTCATTGTCTGGTATTGAACTTTCTAAACGTTTGGAGCAGCCTTACAGCACTATAACCTACTCTCATTCCTGTCATTGATGGCAGAACAGAATTTTTCCAACTCTGGACCTTACAGAAAATCTAGCACTGAAAGAGGCTTCAGCCATATTAACATCTATGCAACGAGGCTCTAATCCTCTAAAGATTGACGCTCTCCTAGAAATAAAGACATCGGCTTGTCAATATTTTGATTCTCTCTGTTACTGGAGGCCTTCCCATGAAGAACCTCTCCTCTCCCTACCTGCATACTTTGAGAAGTAGGAGTGCACTGGTTCTCGTTAAAAATCTTTCTGGAAGGAGGAATCTGGTTTGGCTTTACAAGCACTATGCAAAGCCATCACACCAGACCACTGGTTCTCCCCTTCTCCAAACCTATGGAATGTCTCAATTGTGATACAAATAAATGATTAGCCAAAAACATCTTGGTAGCAAGAAGAGCACTAGCAGAGATATAGATTGAGTTGCTCTTGCCTTTAATCTAAAATGTTAAACTAGAAATCCTACACGAGCTTATATTACCGTATTTGCTCGATATTACCGTATTTGCTGTACGCACACTCCTAGCATCCCCAGGTTCCAGCATGTACTGGCTACCTTGGCTTGATAGGAGTGTGATTGCTGTTAGCAGTTTTATATATATACCCCCTGAACCCCCTATATGCCACTCTGCCCCATGATATTCCTTTTAACCCCCTATATGCCAATCTTAATATTTAGATTGGGGGGGTCATCTTATAATCAGGGTCGTCTTATAATCGAGCAAATACGGTATTTGCCTAAGGTTTCTGGGTAATGTTTGCTAGTATAAATAATTAAATCAAGTAAAAGCAGCTGTTTGTATATAACTTTTATAACTATTATTATAACTATTATTACAGCTACAGAACTGAGACACAAAGAAGGGAGTGATAACAATAGTGTAGTATTTGGTGTACAATATAATTATTATTAATAATAAAAAATCAATTCTTAATGGAAGGCGCATCTATGAAACCAATCAATACGAATTAGAGAGAATAGGACATACATAGTAATGCATTCACTAATGTACATGCAAAAGAAGAATGTTTTATGGCACATTTATTCTTTCTGTCCCAAAGAATGAATTTGTATGTGGATTTTTATTTATAGTCTCTTTAACTAACTGTCACTGAGGACTCAACTGTAGCTTTGTGTGGCAAACGTAAGAAAATGTACTTAGAAAGGCAGAAAACAGCATTAATGGTACTTTTCTGGCATCAAAAAGAGCGGAAAAAGGACTTGGGAGCATTTTTTCCCGATGGTTTACCAGTGTGCAGTCAATGTAAAAAGCTGGAGGAAATGCAAGAAGGATGTAAGGTAGCAGAGTAAGAAGAACGAGCAGCAGAAAGAAGCCGGTGGCTCTGTCACGTTACAGATCTCTGCCGAGACACCACCTTGTGCTGTTATGTACAGTAATGGAGACTGCATCGCCAGAAGGATATAGGTTAAGGTGACCACGTGGTAATGTTTCCACACCCAAGAATGACTGTTAACATGCCGCATGGTTAAATGGTACATATTATCTATAATTAAATATAATATGCTAGCTGTACTAAATCCCCCGGACCACTCTTTGAAATCCCAGTATGGCATTTCAGGGGTATTTAAACTGAAACATGTTGGATCATTCACTCAAATATTCTTCCTCATGGACTTATATATTTGTATTATTTATAGCATCTATACACAAATATGTGCAAATTATATATTAGGGCTATAATACTATATTTATTCTAGAATCCTAGATTCTGCACGTGTTTTACACTGAATGTGCTAAAAGTTAACTAATTTTCCAGATTAACTCTTCAAGTGATTGCATCTGAGGATCTGGGCATTAATCACTTAAGTAATACAGGCTTTAATGATTTATCCACTTCAACAAATGGGTAATTCCTTTTTTTTTTTTTTTTTTTAATATATATTTTTTGTTAGCTGGGGATTCACACCCATCCAGGTAGAACCTCATGTTTTATTACTCTGTATTTCACGTCAATACAAAAACAGGGAAATCTCCAGTTTTTATGAGTCTCATGATTAGGATTAAAAACAACAACGCAGGTTTTATACGTTTTAATGCCAGACTGACTTTAAGTGGTTTAAGACTAAAATGCCGGAGTGAAATAAAGGAAACGGATGCATAACGTTGTCTCTTCAATTCACTGCTCGGTCTCTAGGGACAGTACTACTTCAGTGAACACCATAAGGTCCTATTTGCTCTGCCAACTGCTCCGATATGATTCCTTCAGTTCTCTAGATCTTGTATTCATCATTCAGTTATCCAAGTGCTAAGGGAAATAGTTTTTCCTGTCTACTGTACAAAAGAGTATGTATTAGAACTTGGTTCATAAGATATCATCTCTGCTTTGGATAAGTGTTTGTTGATTAGGATGTACAACCAAAGGCTAACAAATCCTAGACGGGATACCTTCTAAGTATCCATATTTAGGAAGCACAGTTCCTCTTTTGGACTCCTCTAGCTCTCCTTTCAGCTCTTGATGTCTCTGTTTTCAGGAAGCTCAGAATGTTTGGTCAGTAGAAAATGCATATATGTTTTTATAAATAAATAATATGCGTTATTAATCTCCTAAATTCCTTACATAGTTAATTAAATAGCTATCAATAGGTTAAAAAAGTCACATAGACACTGGCCACGTCACTAACCACATTCTCTAAAACAAAAGTGTCTCTCAAAAGATGGCCAGTCCCATATCCTAAAATATCCTCATCTAGAAAATGTAAATGCAGTTAATTTATTCAAAATCTTTTTTTGTACTAAATGTGTATTGATTACAAAAAAATCCTAAAACCGATTATAGAACACAGCTGTATCGAGACCTTCTGGATGGTTAATGGTGTTTTCAGAAGGGACAGATTTTGTAAGAAAAATAAGATTTTAAGAAAAACAAGAAACCTGAAAAACACCCATTTACTTCCATGAAAACATGACCTTGTCCTATAAGACAGGGTATCAAGCACATGTAGAACCTGGATAGGCCAATAAACCTATGTGTTGCTTGGTGAGGTGTTCACAATGGTTAATACGTTGTATTAAGCTACACAGATGAGTCAGTAATGTGCACGGTATATTTCTGGCTGCGTCGGGAAGCAGCTTGTCAGCCTGCGTAGCGGTTTGGTATTTACACTGATCTGTTGTACTCTTGTCAGCAAATATGGGTTAAGCAAATAAATAAATAGACCAAGGCACACAACCAGCTAAAATCCAATTATACGTCACAGACTTAGATAATCATTTTATTGGATGAGCGGAGAACAATAAGTTGAGGTCTGCTACTGGGAAGAAAACACACAAAAGAATTGGCTTATAGAGAAATGCTTTACATGCTGTGGAATATGTTCAATGGTGGGGAATAACGAAAAGCACTTCTGGGTTCTAGAGAAATAGGATCAGGGAGATGCTGAGCAAAGGATAGGAAAGAAATCTTAAGCAGACCATTGCAGAGATGCGGAGCAGCCTACACCCTAAATTATAACATAGCGATCATATCTGCACACCAAGCAGCCGCCCAAACATATGTAAATAGCACTCGCATTCTTGTACTGCCACTGAGTCCTACAGAGCATTAGCACGTGGCGTTAGAGGTGCCGTTCCACTTATTAGTTGAGCAACTAAGTATTAGCAATTCGGTCAATTTTATTAGGATGAATCGTGTAATAACAAGACAAGAGGTTTTAAGATGCCATTTCAGTTTCTATGGCAACAGGTTAACAGTACCTGCTTCTGTGTCACATGACTATTAAATGTTCCTGGAAATATTCGGCTGGAGACACAGCTCCTTTATGCTCCTTAATGCAAACAGCTAGCTTAATAAAAGTATATACACGGCTTTTGTTTTTCTTCTACAAAGTGGCCATTTGTCATCAGGCTGTAACATTGTACAGAATATATTGATTACCGGTAATTAATACCAAGGGGTTAGCAATAGGTCAGGTACACTTTCACGGCCACCCCAATCTAAACATACTACTTATGTAGCAGGGATGCTTATTATCTATGAGCACAAAATAGCAAGTTATATGGCAAATATACAAATATATTTTTGGTGGCAATATATTTTACAGCAGGTAGTGCATTTCAGAATACTTTACAGGTAACACAAAAATAGCATAAGATCCATCGCATGAATATGGTTCTCTGTGGTCCTCCCACATACTGGTAGGTTAATATCTTTCTGTGAACTGTGAACGATAATCTGTGTGGCGTGAATACAACAGTGTTTCAGGTTGCATATCTCCCAGGAGGCACAGTATCTCTTTGAGAGACAAATCCTTCTGTCCATATTTGTGACCTATTGTTTATGTGACATTTGAGTGAGGCATTTAGAAGAAGAAAAAATATTTCATTTATAGGATTTAATTTCCAAGCACATTTTACGTGATTTTATAAATATTTTTGTAACTTTTAGGGCTGTAGAACACTGTGATATACCTACTAAACATTCTGAGGAATGGGAACGAGAGAGAGGGGTTTGGTCCTTTCTTCGCGAAAGTGGCTGCCAGTATACTAATTAATTCCCTTGTAATATCCCACGGCAGCTCCCTACTTATTGTCCTCCCTTCTCCTGTCTTTCAACTGCCCAATCCCTCCTTAGCACCTATGCTCAACTAATTTCCTTATCCCATCGCTCTTCATTTTCTGTCCCACTTTGCCAGTCTTTCAATTGGCCTTAACTTTAAACTCCTGATCATGACTTACGGAGCCATGACCAACACTGCACCCCCAATATTTCTGCTGTCCTAATCGCCTTCTAGGCTTTTCCCACAACTTCAACCATTATCACTTCTTCCCACTTGTGTATCCAGGGTTTCTCTACCTTGTACTTCCAGACGGTCTCCTACTTATTCTAGCATTAAATACTATGTTCAATAAACTCCTACCTAATCAGAAAAGCATACAATTTATCCTGGCAGCCCTGCCACGTTACATTATATTTTTATACGCCAGAGCTGCACACTGCAGGACCCAATCTGTACTAGTAAGTATGGGGTCCTACCAGTCATTTGCCTGTTATCCTAGATGGCCAGCCAAGGCGTGTCTATGTCACTGGCTTTTCCACATCACCCTTTCTACGATCCAATTGTCCTCACCCAAGCAGTCCTTCACGTCCCATCTCACCCCCCTTAAGCTCCTAATAGATTTTAAACTTGCAAATGTACCAACCTTAATCTTAATTTCCCTGTCCTCCTATTGTAATAGTGCTATGTAATAAGATGGCACACTATAAATAAATTTAATGTAATGGGAGGTATGTGTCAGGGTCACAACCTTTTAATAAAACCCCTTTAGACAGGTGCACATTTTCAAAAGAATTAACAGAATGGAAAAAACCAGTCCATCTCTAAGCTTTGTCAGGGCAAACTGTGGTCCATTCTCTTCACCTGTTCTGTAGTCTCATGTACCACCTCTCTCAAATTTCATCCCATGGGATTACTGCCCTGAGATCTGGAGAATTTACACAGGACCTGCTAATGTGTTAACAATTTCAGTGTCATGGCTGAGAGACACCAGAGAACTGTTTTTCTTTTTTTGCAGTCTCTGTTTACCACTGACGTTTTCACAAAACCCGTCTTCCAGATACTTTTGTGATTTTTCTTGCCTTTGTGGCTTTGCTGGACTATCTGGTTACATGGGCAAGCAAGTGACCTTGGTCAAAGTTATTTTTCAACCTACAGAATAAATCAGATTAGAAGACCAGCAGCGCAAGGCTGATTTATGCCAACTTCAATATATTACTCACAGTGCAGGATATACAAACTAAATCACTTGAAATGCATAAAATATACCCTGTGTCCTTGCAACTTGTTCAGCTGCATTGTCTTCAAAAGGAAAAGTGCCCAACCGATCTATAACATTTGCATATCTGACGCTGATAAAAGATACAACCAGACTATGTAGCTACTTAGTGGTCCCCACTGACTTATGAGGCCCCATTACAGGAACATTGTGAAATCAGGGGATACATGGGATTACAATGTATCATAATATCACAACAATATAATACAATGTGTTTTTAACAAAACGCAAATGTGTTCTGCTCCTTAGTGGGCATATATACATAATTTCAAAGCCTGTATTGAACCGACCACTTAATAATTTAGAGCCCCCTGCATATAAACTCTTGTCGGCTCCCCTAGACATGCATAATTGCTAATTATTTGAAAACAGTTTTTTTCTCCCACCAGGGACCGTGGAAAGCTGTATGTTGGAGTTTGAGAAAATAAATCAGAATAATTTGACTAATATATTATAAGCTTGGTACATTAACAAACACAAAACACCAAAACATAAAATAGTGAATATTTAGAAAGTATGCAGGATGTTTTTTGGGACAGTCTAAAGTCCTCACCAATGAAGAATGCATATTAAAGTACTTAAACATGCATCTGGTCTACCCTAACTAGACTCCCGTGAACTAGCCAGCTATGGGGGCTCCACGTGGCTGGAAACGCTCCATGCAACTGAGCGGCAAATCCATGGAACCATGCGGCGGCTAGGAACCGCGGAGATGCCCGCTGACAATTAGGAGTACGTCACCAAGGACACCTCTTGTCCCACCACGTTGCTGTTTTGGGGTTACTCTATGCCCGTGGTGGACAACACTCGGTGGTCATTACGGAGAGGGAGCTCATTTGAGAACCCTGGTTTTATTACCGATCTTTAGGACCGGGGTTTAACCAGCTGTGGCTATGGAACTCTGGCCCGGCTACCGCGCGGACTATTCCCGGGTACATTTACGCCACTGAAGGGGTTAATCACTGGTGTCCTGGCAGGAGGAAGCAACTTTTGGGGAGAGTACCCAGTCAGGGTACAGGGCATCCCGTCACAGGGGGATTGAGCAGAACGGAAACTCAGCTATCATATGCATTAAAATTAATATGATGGGTGGAGTGTCCCTTGAATGTCATTGTATTTCCTCATGTCAGTATAGACTGGTAAAGCGAACATCTATATAAAATGTTTTTTAAAACAGTGTTATTGGGCCATTAAACCGAGAACGGCTCTTGGTTTTTTACTTTTTCTGCAGAAACTATTTCATATTTTAAAACATATTTAGTCAGCTTTCGTATATATTAAGCAGAAAAGCAAAGATAGCATACGCTGTGATATTTATAGATATCTTTATACACATAAGCTACGGAATTATGTTCCTTCCAAATTTAACACCCTTTAGATAAATGTGGTGAGCGGTAGAGAATCCACAGAGTCGGATCATATCCTTACCCTGTCATTATGTTTTATGAAAGTTATGACTGACCCTTTAATACAATCACGTACCTACTGGACAGTTTGTTGACCCCCTGGATTAATGGGGATTCATACATGCATACAAGATTTACAAGATCACAGTAAGTTGTGTAATGCAATCTCACCAATAGATGACTACATATTTTTTTGGGTCAAATCAGCTGTATAAGGTGATCAGAGTTGCTTTTTAAAAACATTTCTAACTGTTGGTGAACATATTCTGTTTTTTTTAAACTCACTGCAGAAAATTACAGTTTACGTCAAGCCCACCCAGGCCATTCGAGCAATTAAATGCTAGGAGCTATTTATAAGTGGCAAGCGCCCCTCCTTTCTTTCCAAATCAAAAAAGATAACAACGTGTTTGGCAATAAAAGGGCAAAGTGTGGGGGCAACAGATGCCTCCCTCCAACTGCTCTGTCATTACAAGCGGCACTAACAGAGTGGGAAGGGTATAGGCTGTCACCAGAGGGTGTATGAAAAACACATGAAGAAGGGCATGAATGACTCATTACACAGTCAATGATACCCAAAAGTATTTTAATGATGCATATGTAATATCCATAAAATAAAGTTAGGCAAAACTACAATCTAAAATAATTGCATATCTTCCAAATGTCTCTGTTTCTGCTCCAAATCTCTCCCCCTTTTTCCTCCCCTGATGTCTCTCTTTTCTAGGATCTTTAGAATGTTTGTTGGGTTCTGCAGCACTAAACATCACAATAATGTATATATAAAAACACATAATGCATTTATTTTTCTTCTAAGTGTGTTACTCACACAGACTATAAAAGTATGTAAAAAGCCCATGTAAAGTCCTTTATGCTGGGATTTTAATCTTATAACCCTAAAGGTCATTGCTCCAAAGTAATAAATCATATATCAATATGTATCTAATTTACATTGAGAGTAGGATATTTTTTCAGTTTTGCAATACAGTTCACTCCTGAAAGGTGCTCTTCTAGGTGGAAAAGCATTGACAGAGCCATGTTGATGAGGGTGCATGGGGTGCACAGCGCCCAGGAAGCAGGGAGTGGAAGAGAAAGAGGGGCGCCGAGCAGCTGCTGAAAACCTTTTTACGAATGATCACCTCCTCCATTTTTAAAGGAGAAGGACTGGAGACTTTCAATGCACGGGGGCAGGTCATGTGTCAGATGTGCTCACATGACTCTGGCCATAAGGGCGGGATACAAGGGAGCAGCAAAATTAAGGCAAAACTCCTTGCGTCATCCTTTAATGAGTAGAGGCTGATATGATACTCCAATATCTTGCTATGCGTAGCTTGAGCCCGTTTTTTTTTTTTTTTTAAATCCACTGTCCACGACAACAAAATTGACATCAGCGCAGGGGTGCACATGTCGTGACCTTGTCTGGCAACCTGCAAGTATACTAATTAGTGTAGTGGAGAAGGTGGAGCTGCACGTCTGCTTCACCCAGCGCCTCTGCCATAATGAAGGTAATGAAGTGGTTATCCTGCAGTGTACTATGTGGGTCAACGAATACCAGTGTACATTTATCAGTGGATCGCACTTTGGTAGTTTTCTGTTTTGTTTTGTTTTTATTCTAACTTTGTTTATACCATAAAAATCGAATTTGTTGATCTGTGATGAATCAATGTCCGTATTCTTAATTGTGCATTCTGATGGGCAAACCTTGTATAGTTTCTTCTCCATTCATGGTGTAGCTGGACCATTTATATATTAAAATTTACTCTTCATAATGTAAAATTATTGGATATATGTTTTAACTATAACTAGGTGTGAAAACTAGGACAACTTGCACCAATGGCCAAGCATTTAATTAAAAAGTGGTATTAATATACTGATGTGATATTGGGAGTTTTGCTGTACCACCGTCAATGTCTGACTCAGTATATAGTGATAGGAATTATGCTGTACCACCATCATTGTCTATCTAAGTATATAGTGATGGGAGTTATGCTGCATCACAGTTTGTGTCTGGCTTGCTTTATAATGATGAGATCTACTGTACCGCCCTCAGTGACTGGATCACTATATAATGATAGCAGTCATGCTGTATCACCATCAATGTTTGAATCACTGTATAACAATAGGAATCATGCTGTACCACCGTGAGGTTTAGGAGGATGAGGAGTCTGGTATGCAGGATAGCAATCACTGGGTTTGGCAAAATTTGTTTTATTAGTTTACGGCTTTGCCTCTCTCACTTGGCGGCTTCATTAAAGTCGGATATCACTGACACATTCAGTGTAACGGTTTGGGGGCAAAGATGTCAATGATGATTTGTTTCACTAACAAGCTGTTTGGGCACAAATATGATGCTGACAGGCTGCCTGGGCACAAAGATGGCACTGACAAGATGTTTGGCTTCAAAGATGGCACTGACCAGCAGTTTGAAGCCAAAAATGGCACTGAAAAGCTGTTTGTAGGCAAAGATTACACTGACAAGTTGTTCTGGCACAGAGTAGGCAAATATTACACTGACAAGTTGTTCTGCCACAGACAAACTGTTTGGGGACAGAAATGGCACTGAAAAGCTGTTTGGCACTCACCGACGACAATGACAAGCTGTATGGAGATAAATATGGCAACTGACAAGCTGTTTGGAGACAAATATGGCACCGATGAACTATTTAGGCAATAAGGTTGGCACTAACAAGGTGTTTGGGGAAAAAGATGGCAGTGGTAAGTAGCCTGGGTGCAAAGATGGCACTAGTAAGTTGTTCAGGGCAAAGATGGCACTGACAAGCTGTTTGAGGTCAAAGATGGCACTGTGGGAATTTACTTGGTGAAGTCAAAGGGTGAAAAAGGGTGGGGTAGTTGCCATAGAAAATGGTTGTGTTTAGAAGGCTTATGTTTGTTAAGGGGAGAAGTCATCAATATAGCCACACCCACCTCGGGGAGCAAAAACATTCTTGCATCAGTGACCCTAGGCTCAGTCGTGAGCATTGGCATTGTTTCTGACATTGGAGAGCAAATCTTGATCTCACATGGACAAAAGCCAGATTATAACTTCTTATGTAGCATCAGAAAAAGCCTCAGCACACCTCAGTAACATACGTACCCCTTTTCTGACCCCGACCATGTGAGGACTGCATTAACTTCTTTATTGCAAATGGGTGCCCAATGCGAAAGAGCTAAATCCAGCTAATTTATATGTGTTTTTCATAAAACGCATAGAAAAATCAAACAATCTCATTAAAAATAAGTTTGAATCGAAATAAGCACACAATTACTTTTCCTGTAATTGGCTGTAAGCATCCAATTTAATAAAATCATTCAATAAAGGACAAACCTATAAAGATTTATCTATGGTGATAGTAAGTATATGTTACCGGTTCTCTATGCCCCCACCCCCAATAAAGAGACACTACACTAAGTACAGAGGATAGTTTGTTTCCCGTGTCTTTATTTTAAGACGAAACAAAGCAGCTAGACAATTCCCCAAGCTGTCCTTTCTCCAACTGTCTGAAAATTTAATGCACGAAACTAGCACAGAGTAATTATTAAAAGGAAAATAAGCCTTTTTTTCAAATATAAACAGTGCTGTCTAATGCCAGTTGGGCTATAGGCAACCATTTTTTCTGATGGGCTCTTGATTTAGTAAAGCATTTGTTTCTGTGTTATTTCATAATCAAGAATCTCAGATGGTTTACCAGGCACGAGTGTATGACTATGTTTAAAAGCCTTAAGGGATGTAATATTGTGAATACATTTATGAATGTGTTTGTAAATCAAATTGTGCAAATAAAATACATTGTTCTCAATTCAATGACCTGTGTAAAATCTAAGGCTCGATTCAATGACCTGTCTAAATCTTGATCAGTGTTTACGATGACTAAAAATACATGCTTTGCAGTTCAACTGCCACACTTAACCACGGATAGCACAGCAATAGTGGATTCTAGGTTGCGACTGGGGGAAAATATATATATATACATACATTGAAATCAACAGAAAACAGTGACTACTTCAGCTAAAAGCTTTTATTTGAGCTCATTAGAAACGCAGAATGCAATCAGCAAACGCTATGCTGCTAGAATATACTTGCTTCTATGTGCATTTATGTTTTTGTGTTCTGGTGTTACTTAGTTACATTAATAATCATTCATAGATCAAAGAGCCACATAATCACAATAAAGCAAACTATACCGCTTAAAAAGTGTCCCCCTTTTGTCCGTTTGAAATAACGGGAAGCTAATTTGACTGTTTCCTCCATTCGTCCAAATAACAAAGGCAACATTGGACGAAATCTTCCTTCATTGGTTTGTCACCGCGGCCCCATTTTAATTCAACTTCTTCTTTGCGGTTATTTCTTGTTTCCATGGCAACCCGGATGGACGAATGGGAGTTCCGAAAACTAAAATGTTGAATGGATTTTCTCTAAGAAGATGTAGACGTACAAATGTCGTCGCTTACGAAGAAAATTCCCCGAAAATGAACACAAGCTTTCCGCTGGCGCCCGAGTCTAGTATAAGTATCTATGAATTTTCGACAGGGAATAAAGCAGTCCTTGCTTCTGATGAACGAATGGCTGATTAATAAGGATGAATAATTTTTTGCTAAAAAAATGTGAAATGTGCTAAATGGCACTTCCCACCTCCTATGAGTATTCCTGCTGTAGATGTATTTTTTATCGCAGACTTTTCTGCAATATAGCAGACAATATAGGTGCAAAAATTCGAAAAACGGCCAGACTATTCCCACTGCTCAGACCAAGATCAATTTCAAATAATCAAGCCCAATTTATTTTAGGTTGCAACTACCGATTATGGTCTAGTCTTATCAAAGCCTAATTTTTATTTTACAAATCAAGCTTTCTGAAATTTCAGAAAAATTCATCGGATATCATAATCTGACAACAATTCGCTTTTCGGATGGACTAAACTGTTAATTATTAATACAATCGCTAGCAGTTTGATGTCACAAGCACTTTTCTTGTTGGCAAACAAAACCTTTAGTCTGCATTTCCCTGAGCACAAGCATGTGACAGGTAGCAGCTGTGGAATGAAACATGCTCATGCGTGTGTCTGAGAGGGGGAGGAAATCCCACCTGACCAAATGGTCCTGTGCAAAAATATAATACTGTGTCTGTCTGTACCACCAAAGCCTTTGTTCCATAGTGCTTCATGTACACAATGCTTTACTAAGTATTTTCTTATCTATTATGGACTTTCTAAAATAAACCAGACTGTATATACATATGATTGCTACATATTACTTTACTCTGCATCTACGGTAAGCGGAGTAATCTCTTCAGGCTTATATGTACTTTTGGGTTTTCCCCAGGTGATTGTTTGCATATAAATGTGAAGCCATTTCAAATAATAGGGTCTATGACATTCTAACAGAAAATTATATCATACACAAAAAGTTTTGACTATCACGTGATAAACGGCATAAGGAAATAAGATGCCAGTGACTTTTTGGGCCTTTTATGACTCTTATTGCTTATATTGGTGGATTATGCCCAGTGCATCAATAGCCCCAGTCAAGCACGAGATCTATTGCAGGCCTCAGCAAGAGTACTAGGGATAAGCAGGCTCACTACAACCTGCATATTTTTAACTAGATCTAAAAGTGCAAGCATGGAGGGCCTGTAGGTCCTAAGTTAATGTCCTGCCCAGGAAACACAAGCCCAACAGGGCCGAACGGGCATGCACATCTCAGCAAATTCACTACTTGCCCAGTTATACCCTACAAGCTCCATCAGGGAACTCATTCTTTGAACATGGCCACCGTGTGTGATTGGAAGAACGTATTGGCGGGTTTGTATCAGTAGGTGTAGAGAGGAAGAGAGTGCAGTAGAGACGGTCGATGGAGAACATAGGTGTGTGAAGTGATTCCACAGTACGCCTGCTAGGCTTCATTTCTAAGGCATTTGACGTTTAATTAATATCTCCGTAACTGAACAAACCCCAGAGACTAAGGTGGAAGGTATGGGGTCCAAGTTACAAACCACATTGTTTCATGTTTTTTTTTTAAAAATATTTTTTGTTTTTCAGAAATACAGAATTTTCAGACTACAGATGATATTGTAGCATTTAGTATTGATCAGCAGTACTGCAGTCATTGGTAATGTAATTGTACCCTTCTATTCAACATTACAAAGAATGACGCCTGCAAAATACTTTTTGATTCCCGTAACATGAGATAATCACGCTCACATGCTCTGCCAGTGAGTTCACTTTTTGTCATTAAAAATGTCATTTTCTATTTTCTTTATATTACAAAATGTAATTATCCTGGAGAAAACTTCATTCTTCCAATGATATATAATCTCATCATTCTATACTGCTTTAGTTTTAATCACTTTTAGCCATGATATTCACAATATCATGCAAACATTTTTAACCTGATTACGCTGACAAGAAACAAGCTGCACAACCCCGTGCAAAAGACTTAACCGTATGATCACTGGGATCTTTTCTGTGTCTCAGCCAATCAACGCAGCTTCTTTAATGATCCTAACATTTTGCTGCTAAACTACAGGCCCAATGAAAAAGATGTTCTTAAATGTAAACCAAAAAAAGGCTTTACAGGATGCAAAAACTTGCATTCTAAGTACGGTTGTAGCAATAAAAATAAAACCAAAAATTCAAAAGTTACATGAAAAAGTGAGTGTGAATGATAAACTAGTGCAAAAAAATAAAAATAAAATGCTTATATGGAACCTTCATCTAAAGTCATTGTCATTATGTATCAAATGCGATTAGTGTGCACAGGTTGAAAAATGGACTTCATTACCTAACAACCAATAAAATGGTCCAATCAGCAAGATGCTTCCATTTGTTGCTCAAGTGGTCTTCTCACCATAGCAACCAATGAAATGGGCCAATCAGCAGAAGCATTCTATACATTGCTAAACCACTTCTAAAACTGAACCAGAATGATGCATGACCCTCTAATTATTCACAACCCCCCCCGAAAACATGCGATGATCCTTGATGATATGGATGTGTTTTGTATGCACATCTGTAGTAATTATTTATTATTTGTTCTAATTTGAAACATTTCGTATAATCAAAGGAGCAAACTTAAGTATTTTGTACATTCTATACTTTTAAGCATGTCAAAGTTACAGCTGTGCTATAAACGGGCATGCTGAGACTCATGGGAGTTGTACTTCACACACTTGTTTGTCACCAGTTAATAAATGTTTAAATTTAACTAAACTACAGCCTTTTTTAATTTCAATAACCATCTGGCTTAAATTATGCCTAATAACCTAGAAGTAAAAAATAAATGATTTATATGATCAATATATTATTTTTTAGTGGTTTAAGGAGCATTCAATCATTTTAATGAAACTGTCTTAATTTAGGTAAAAATAATCTATAACATGTTGCCTGGATGAAGGGATTTAATCATATCTACTCCAAGCTAGGTATGAATATATCTGATTAATGATCACACCATAATTACTTTTCAGAAAACAGTAAAAACTAAGATAATATTTTCAAACCCTCCATCACTGAAAGATATTTATTACATCTGTAAAATCTAAACCAACGTGTAGATTGCTTTAGAATGGTAATTTCATTTATAAGACATTTTTAGAATAGCAACTGGCTCAGTTTTAAAGTGAAATTTTCCTTATCCAAAAGTTTCATTAATTTGGGGTATCCGTCTTTACCTGTTTGTAGGGAAAGGCTGGCATCTTCTGGTCTGGAGAGGGGATAAGCAAAACCAAGTAGCCCCCCAACCACCGTATCTAACACAAACACATACGGACTAACACTGACACTCATTCTAACACCACAGTTTAAAGCCCATGCACCTAATCACTCGCCTTGCATAGGGCCTGACTTCACAGCACCCGGTACAGTGTGAGCTGGTGAGCTACTAGCGGGTTGTTAGGTAATGTTGTTTTACGTGACTCCCGTAATCCCCCACCTCTGAGACCAGCCGAATTCGGACCAGCCTTGTTTGAAATATCTGAACAGGCCCGGAGAGTTTTTTTTACTGCCTTACTTCACTGTTCATTATGAAGGGCCAACACTGGCAAGTTTCTTTAAAAGACAAGCTAAGCTGGCCCAATATAATGCATCATTCAATGGGTGAATGAGACTTCGGGGGGGAAAAATTAACTGATTTAACAATACATTACACAGGACCAGCCAAGCTCTTCCTACAGCTGAAGCTCACTGGAGTTTTTAATGCAGCTACATGCTGAATATTTTTCCAATGTAAGTTGAAGACAATTTCAGTTCCCATTAAACTTCCCCAGCATAGAGAAGAAGGATAATGATTACATGCAAATGGTGCTCGTAATTATCTGGCTAAAGCTTTTTCAGCTGTACCATTAGAAAAAAAAATCACTATTTATTCCGACGGCAAATCAAAACTTCACAATAATAATAAGTAGCCATTATACTTTGCATCAGTTCCATTACATTTTCTGCATATTTTTCTTTTTTACAATTCACAAAGAATGACTTATTTAGACCAAATTATAAAGAATGTAACCCATACTTTTTAATATTAAAACCTTGAATTTCTTCCTTTTCTGACATTTCTCACTAAATCGTAAATAAGTAATATGTATGTATCTTTTGGTACGTTCTTTCTTTTTCCTAGAAGCCTGAGATATCTCATGCTGCAAGTGTGGTAGGACCACTGTTGAAACCAGGTCAGATTTTCCTTTTTTGGGGGCTGGACTCCCCAAATGGGGATATTCAGCCCCTTTCTTCCATCACCAGCTAAGGCCAAAGGAGGGCTCAATCATCTAGGTTAATGGTAGATGATCATGAACACGGAGGGCCCATAAGGCTCCTCAAACACTCGCCTGAGGCTCAATTATTAACATGTACATGGATGACCCATAAGGCACCTCAAACCTGACGATCAGTTATTAAGGTGTTACAATGGTCTGGCAAATCATTGCCCTTTTCCACCTTGCCCATATGCATACGTGGGAGTTTTTAGGCTCCGGCTTCTCAAAGCTCTCTCTTTGGTTAGGCCAATGATGTTGGTCTGATATAATCAATAGGCGGGGAAAATGGTCATATGTGGGGAGATTTTGGGCCGTTATCCGGAGAGTTCTCAGGAATGCCCATATGTCTTTGAAACACACTTTTAGTCAGTTGGTAAAGCCTTCAGAATGTATGCCTAGAAATGCCTGGGATATAAATATGGGCATGATCCAGTCCAGAATACAATGGTATTTGATGGAAGATAACCTGTTGACCAATCTAGTCTGGCCATTTGTTACTGTTAGGAGGTATCCTATAACATTAAACCCCATCAAAGAGAGCTAAATATGTAGGTATATCTAGGTATCTGGGCTTTCAATTTATTCTACATAAAAGTCTATGAAAATTGAATGTGTTTTCCCAGTTTTTCAGATGGTGATAAAACTTTTTCTATCACTGTAGATATGCTGTCAAGGCTTATATGGTTGTAATTACCGAGAAGATAAACTGATTATTAAAGATCATGTATATGATGAGCTTGCAAACATAATTGATGAATTTCTGAAATCTTAATAGTCCTGATGAAACCTGGTAATAGACTCCATTAGAGGGATTTGGACAATTAAATAGATTCAGGGGATTTGTAGTTGTTTAGAATAGAATGTTTAATCCTAACACTGCTAGTGCTTGGTGAATTTATAATCGCCTGTGTATATGGAATTTCTCAAAGTTTTTGTAAGACCAGACACTCCGGGTTACATTCTGTATGTATAATGTTAATAGAACAAGGGCATTCCATTGAACCCAGTTTTCCAGCCCAGGTTACAAAATGTTTTAATGGTTTGGTGAGCATATTTAAGTACCCTATTTAGTATATTTAAGTACTCTATGAGTACTGTATAAAATCTATCACTATGAGAATAACCTCCAAAGAAATACATTCACCGACCCAAAGCAAGCGCTATAGAGAGAGTACACCTGAATGAGAGAAGTACCTTTAAAATATCCATGTAAGAAGCAAATGGTGTAACCCACCACCATATCACAAGCATCATACCATGGCTAGACATTTAATTTAGATACAGGCTGCAGGCTTTCTTGCATGTTTTTAACCATAAGACCATGTCACGAGACACATTAGGAGACCTCCAACAAACTCCCAAGGGAAGAAAATGGTATGAGACTGAGCTTAACCAAGAACAGACAGAGCTTAAAAACTACACTGAATCTTCACTCGGTAGAGTCTCAGATATTTGCAAATGACCATTGACTTGAAAAATGTATGGTATTTATTTAAGTATATAAATACATTTCTTGCTGTTGGAGCATCAGGCACTCGTTCAGTGGATCTTCCCAACTGGACTATGATCGTCACTGCCCAGAAAAGCAGAACAATGCCCAAAGACTGGATTGGTCCTAAGACCAATGTAAGATCAGACACTATTCCTTGGATTTCTAGAACAATTAATGGAGCCACGGAGTACTGTGCTCGTATTCCCGATGTGAAACAAGTTCCCTTTTTGTTTCTCAAATAATTAAAACATCTTAAAAAAATATCTATAGCACTCCTGACAAATGTCATAACTTTTCAGACATCATCCACATAATTTGTTTCAATGTAGAAAAAATTGCAATAGAACATGAACATAATGAATACACAGTGTTTTAACATTGTCCCTTTCTATCCAAATCATCTCTTTACCACCTTACAATTTAGCTTACCCTTGAGATTGTAAACTTTTACAAGAAGGGCCCTATCTCTGTACAGTTAAATGTCATTTTTATATATAACCTTTGCAAAGCTCTACATAAGTAAAAGATAATTATAAGTCTTTGCTATCTCACTTTTTGGCATCTCCCATTCCTTCAACTCCCTTTTCATTTCCACTTCTTACTTTTTTGATGGGCACTTTTGCAGCTACAAAGTGATCGGTGAGGATTAAGCTATAACTCAGCTGTCAACATGTTTCCATCTAGATGATGGGGGGAAAACCTTCTGTTTTTCAAACACACTGACAATTTACGAGACCGTCCTGACCCTCTTAGCTCCACTGGGCGGTTGGTAATTGCAGTTGTTGAAATTATTTCCATCCAAGTTCTCTCTTAAAAGACCTTTCTTGGCCTTAAGACTTAACCGTTTAAAGGGAGATGGGTTTTACAGTTCTTGGAGAGGGTGTTATATGTAACATACCCTGCCTTCAATGCTAAGCATTGCAGTTCATTTGCATGCAATTTGCATCTTGATTTCAGTAAAATCCATTACTGCTATTGCTGAAATATGATGTTAACCTCTGTTAATGTCACATTGTTTTCTTTAATGAATACAGATTTACCATCAGCTGAAATGAAGGTCACATTAAATAGCCCGTTACCGCCTATAATTACAGCTGCTGTTTCCTATAAAGCAAACTTGCTTAGATGTTCTCACTAATTTGGCAACAGCAGATGAGAAGCTCCACTTAGGGCAAGTTGGATTTACTTAATGTATTTTGTTATGGGTAACATTTCAGCGGACTTAAAGGAACTTTGTTAATGTAGAGTTGCAAAGTTTAAAACATACAGTAGGGTTTAATCTGTATCCCTTCCTGAAACACATAGATACATATTACTTTTATGCCCAAGATTATAGAGCCAGTACAAGATTTCACGGGGGAACTGCGTGCATTTTCTTGTTTTATAAAAAGCCCACTAATTTAGGGTTTTTGGTGCATTTGCTATAAAATATTTCAAGTGAATTGGAAACCCCTTACCAGAAGGCAAAGAGCTTAATAACAACTGTAGAGGTACTGTCATACGCTGCCATAAAACAACATGAAGGCTACCGAGATTATTGGTATACAAAACATCAGCATCGCCATATGTCTGCAGATTGGCATCAGGCAGCTGTAAGCTTTTGTTAAGTGGATTTGGAGCTCAGATTTAGGTAACTATGGGATATGTATGAATATAGAAGCTCTTACATAGCCTCGACAAGGCAGAATAGGTAGAAGGTAGTATATATAGCATTTAGCATTATATGTATAGGCCCAAGTGTCTATATTCATCCTTGGAAATATCCCCCTCTCCATCCCCACTACTGTGCCACAAACCATAATCAACCATAATCAATTTCACCATCAATCTAGCACCACACTGAGGTTGGCATCCTACATAAACCCATTGGTCTCTATTATATTTTGGTCTGTTGTGACTATACAAAAGTGAAATTGTAAAAATAGTGACAGTACAATGATAAATTATACCTGGGAACTTCCCTGTCTAAGCCACCCAGAGCTCAGCTCTGTTGGGAGAGTGGCTTCTTGTAGGGGTAGGGCTAACCCCAGGCAGACTTTAGTGAATGGGAACTGGGCTTAGAGTATGGGGAAGTGGGTAGATATTGGGTGTGACCACAGAACTGTCCAGAGAAAGAAGAAACTGACATGTAGACTGGGGAAAGCAGGCCTCCTCCCAGAGACTGAAGGACAAACCCAGACATACCCAGAGATACATGTGTATATATAAATAAAACTATATATGCCAATATCCATCTGTCATACTCAGAAGCACAGGAAAATGGGGATATACAGTATATACATTCAGTGAAACATCTACAAGGAAAATAACTTTTCACATTTCTGTTAATAATCTGTGCATTGCATTGGAAGTTTTGCGTGGCAAATGTTTTTGACATTTTCTTCTGCATACAAAATCTTTAGAGATATGTTTCAGGAAATCTGAGTAGAAGGGTGGCAGACATACCAAAGAGACCATAATTCTGGCCCCATGCAGTCCATGCTTTACAGAGAATGTTTGCTTTCGAACATGACCTCAGGTTTGTACGAGGCATGGGGTACATCTGCAGGACATTTAAGGGCACTGTAGTGTGAGATATCTTGGACAGACAGAGCCATTACATCATGTGGTTGAAAGCTTGACATACATCTCATGGGCGACTATTTATAGTTCATCTGAATCCTTCAGGGGTAAGTCTGGGCAGCTAACCAAGCTGGATGGAGCACTACACATAGCTGCGACACTGGGCTCAGTGGCTTTGGAATTAGCTTATGCAGATCTTTTCTATGTGGCGTTAAGCCTGGAGCTGCCAGTACAGTCAAAGCGTCAGCCGAGAGATTCATAGAGGTGGGGGATTCGATGACAACAAGCAGAGGTCAGTGGCTGCAAAAGACTGTGAGCGAATGGACATGTACCAAATTATCGCTGCTGAGCAGAGAGTGGCAAGGACAAGCCATCTGCTCCCTCATTCCGTCTTGCTATCTGTCAGAGCTGCATGAATACTCAGTTCTATGAATTCTCTTTCCACTCCCTGCTTCCCAAGAACACGCACATCTTTCTACTGCTGCAGTTCTTGTCACCCAGCACATGCCTCTCCCATTCAAACACTGTGCTGCTGAATTACAATGATATCCAATGTACAAAAGCACAACTGTTTTCAGACGCAACATATGAGTATTCTGCGCCTACACAAACATGCACTTTCTGCAACTATAGCGAGAGGAACTTCAATGCTGAAAGATATATGCAAACAGACACATGGCAATATTGATCTAGGGTCACAGAGACACCATGAAACTTAGTGCACAAGGACATGCTACACTACTTTATACGTGGCCATAGACATATTTCCTCTAGAGTGACAAAATTCCAAAGATTCCTGATCTGGTTTTGGAGATTCACCTACATGTCTGTGCAGTTCAATCACATGCATACAAAAAGACAAAACACGGGACTGCAGAGCTGTCACAAGTTCAAAACAATGCACGTTTATGCCATCTGTGAAGTTAACAATTTAACAGGAAGGTGTACACAGTATAGCGCTGGTAATCCCTTCAATACTAAAGTGGCTAAAACCACTTTCACGGCTTATGCTTTAGGAGTATCTGAAATGGTCTACCACCAAAGTCTACCATACCTTAATAGCTTCTTTTCTCTGAGAAAACCCTTCACTAGAATGTTGGTAATAATGATTCTAAATATTTTGCAGTATTAAAACACTCTCCATTCTATGATTTCGTGCTACGATCATAACAGCACTTGTTCACGCAGTGTCAATGGAAACAAGGTCTGAGAATGCTCAGAATGGCCATGGTTTGGGAGAAGCTAGGTCAATACATGGGCTAAGGATGAGCTGATATACCCATGAAGCTCTGGTAGATACCTCCATTCCTCCATGGATCAGACATTGTTATATGTCTACCATCATAGGGTTAAAACATCTTCCTTAGCATTATTGTAAGAAAAGAGCTGGACAAATTCCACCATCCGGGTGATGACAGGTATGGTTGGCTCACATAATTTTTGTTAAACCATGTTTTGGCCAGTAGGGATATACCCCTCCATACCTGGCTCCAAAATGTTGATCACAATAAAACAATGACTCTCTGCAGCATAAATATAGTAAATGCAAAACCTTGCAACAGTTGCCTATGTAGAAAGACAGTCGATTAAGTTAACGTGACACATTTGCTCCTCTGTTAGTATGGTGGTGATAATGATGTATGTACATACATTGCCTTATCAGCTTTTTACTTAGCCAGATGTGCTAATGATGACAACATGTTAAACTATGTTTCCATACAGACATGTGGATGATTTATCAGAACAACGTAAAGAATAAAAGCCATGCCCAACTACTAAATCAAAATGATCTGTTCTTATACATTTAAACAAAATCTAGCAGTACAAGATATATGGTACATATTGTAGGCACATCATCCGACATAACTAATCATTCATTGTTTTCGTACTAAAGTACATATTCAATATTTGCTTGCACTCAGAGTTTGCTACTGTTATTTCCAATGTTTTATCATTTTAAAGCTTAAAGAATGGGGAAAGAAATCAGATTACAAACTGCTTGATGACAGCAAAATGAGTTCTGTCATGCAGATAATGATAAGACAATGAAACATCATAATAAATGCCAAACTACACTCCAGAATCTGGGACAATATGGAAGCCATTCTTCTAATTCATGCATTACTGTCACCGCAGTGGAATTTAGTACAGAGAAAGATACAATTAAACACTCTGTGTATAATTATGTTTTAATGAAAAACATTGTGCAACCAGATATAATTGGTATGGAATGCATAGTAGTAACAATAATTGACCATACATATGGCACAGTGGCTGCTATCCAGGGTGAAAATGTAGCAGCAGTTATAGCCCTTATTGCCATGACCTATGAACCATCTACACCAGTGCTGTAGCCAAACAATGATGTAATATAAAAAAAACACAAAGTACTCAATTAACAGCCCTGATTGCTTTATATAAGAAATGTTCACAGCTAGTAGAGATATTTCTCATGGCAAAAATGTTACATTAATACACATACAATAATACACTATATATATATATATATATATAAAGCCTTTTCCATTGTATAGAAAATTTTGCAAAACCTATAGTAACACTGACCTACTATGGGCATTCCTTTACAATTACTCAACAACAGAAACATAAATAAAACCTACATTGCCACAGGGTTATAACATAGCACAACCTGTATGACAGGACTAACAATAGTGTGCAGGAAAACGCAAACATTTGCTGGCAACAGCCTCATGACAGCACATCACCGAGCCAAAGCGTTCTTAGCATTCCAGGCTAATGTGAAGAAGTTTATTGCACAGCGTAAGCTCTTGGGAGAAAAGACCTGTGTTCTATATCAGATCATACTATATGCGGCTTTTTGAGAAATAATTTGTTGCTTGATACATCAAACTAGTGATTTTCTGTCAGCAGGAACAAAAAATATTAGTTTAATTTAATACATAAATCAAACGTAATTACAGGGCAGCATATATATATATATATATATATATATATTACAGGGCAGCATATATATACTATTACTAAGAAGTTTAAATTTCTAATTGGCCACTATAAACACTATATACTGTATACGGCCTGTTACAGAAAATCCTGTATCAATTATAAATACTGCTGGCGTCAGCATTGATAATACAAGCTACATAATAACCTGTATCTGTACAAAACACAATTGTAAGGTGGTCCTATACATTTGTGACAAAGATTAGGCCCAGGGGTTCACCGCAGTCACTTTTACCTGGAATGACCCACTGCAATCACTGAAGTCATTACCAAACCTTTCACCAGATATATATTATAATGCCAGTTAATGAGTTAAAACACCAATTCACAATGATGGAGATTTAGCTGTTCTTGAAAAAAGTCCCTATTATAAAATTCTGGCTTAAGGTCTAGACTAGGTGCTTCCTCCGTTAAGCGTGATAAAAGCCTATACTGGTACGTATTACTATGACGTAAGTGCTCAGGATATCAGAGACAATGCCCAAGGAAGCGTGGCTATTAGCCAATAAATAGGTGAACCCAGTGGCAAATTTTCTATATGTATATTACATTAAGCTCAGCTTTCACAGATCACATGGCCAGTATATTATATATATATATATATAATATAATAATAACATATTCAAACAAAAAAATACTATATATATATATATATATATATGCGGAAATATTAACTCTGATAACAAAACTCAAAATGAATTGCTGTGATCAACACAACACACACAAAAGACATTATTTCTCTTGGTTAATGTATATGTGTGGAAGACCATGGGCGTGAGAGCTCACACGTGACCATAAAATTTTGGCCACATAAAACTAAAAAAAAAAAACTAAAAAAAAAAATCAAACAAAATATGTAATGTCTGGTTAAATTAATTAAATGTGAATAACTAAAGTGTATCAGTATAATAAAACAGCAAAATACATTGATTATAATGTAAAAAAAAATATATAAATATAAAAATATAAATTATATAAAAAAAATATAAAAAAATATATATATATATAAATAAATAAACACATATAGATTTTGTACAGAGACACCTTTGTGTACTCTTCTAATCCTCATGTGTCTCACCAGCCACCCAATAATCCTTGCGATCTGAGGACTGGTGTGTGTCCAGACTAGGGATGAAGGCAGGGAACATGTACTTACAGCTGGTGCTCATGGTGCTGGTTTTCTTGCAGCCTTCTCATCCGATAGAGTGAGGGAAGGTCGGCTGCCCCCGATCTCTGCTGGAGATGCCTATGAAGCTGAGCCGTGTGTTTGTCTCCTCCGCTTTACAAGCAGCAGCTCCCTGAGGCTCCCATACAAGCCATCCCCCAGGTACAGTGAAGCAGCCTCTTCCCAACACACTCAGGTAACCGATAATGCTAGGGGATGGGCAGCAGAGGGGGCAACAGGGACAGGAATGCACTGAACGACAGGAATGGGCATAGGGCAATGCCAGCTGGAGAAAGAATAATAGATGCCAGCAGAAGGTGAAAAAGGTAAACACCCTATTTAGTGATATCCCTTATAGGGGGTGAGCTACAGCAATGACAAGCCAGGGATTCACCCCTTCACCTCCAAGCCTAGAGGCGAAGCAGCCTGTAGGGTCCGTAACGCTGTCACCACTAGCTGGAAAGGTGGCAGAAATTGAAGGTCTGTGGGATCTCGGCTCGTCTTACAGCACTTGGGGGTGTGGACTACAGACAGAAGGGGCGGGGTCCGAACACAACGCTCAGCAGCACAGCCGACTGCTCCTTTCTCAGCTTTCAATGGGCTGCGAGCAGCCGGGTGATCCTATCCGTGCCGGACCTTCCCGAACACCTTCCCAACTACCTCTAGGACAGAGGAATATCTCTGCGTGGAAGAAAGAGACCACTGGATGATGGGTTCTTAAAGATCGGGCTGGTAACCATCCAGAAGGACATGGTCTGCTGTCACCTACTGGTGAATACACAGCAAACGCGCATCACGAAGAGCTGGAATCGATCAAGGTTTTCAACCACACGAAACAAAATCAAAGAATGACAGCTGTAAGGTTTCTTGATTGATTTAACTTGGAAAGGAAGGTGTTATTCATGATTTCACTGTGCCATATTCCCTGCTTCCTCCATAAATGGAGACCACCTAACCTATCTCACAATTATGTAGTTAGGTGAAAAAGACCTAAGTTCATCCAATTTACTCCTTCTTGCATATCCCTAATTATTATTATTTATTGTGTTACATAGCGCCATCATATTCCATAGCGCTGTACAATGGGTAGACAGGACATAACAAGTAGAATCTAGCATAACAGTTTGATTTACAGAAACAACAGGCGATGAGCCTACAATCTAGAGGATTGTTCTGGTACAGAATAAGGCAAACAATTATCTGACTCCATGGGCAAACAGCATAATCCTGCATCAGTAATTTAATAAATTGTGTTGTCTTCCTTTAAATATCCAGTTTATCTATAGACAATGGTAATAGTGTTTACTTCCCACAGACCCCAAGTGGTTTCCAGGCACTTTGGAGTGGTCCGCAAGATACTTTGAAAGGGAGCAGAATTGCCTTTACCAAAATATATGTGTCCAATTTATAAAGACGGGACAGGAGGACAGACTTTTGTAAAAGTAATTTATTACCATTTATATGTCTAGACTATTGCCGGTGATATACATTATGGGGACAGGCTTTGGTTTCATCACTTTTCCAGTGGCCCCTACAATAAAAAAAAAAAATTAATAATAAAAAAATGCTGTGATCTATGGGAATCTTGTTTAATCTTATTTAATCTGTATTTCAGGTATAGTCATTTAATTGATGTATGAATTCCCTCCAGACTTTATTGTGTGTTGTATATATCTTATTGAAAAAAGCCTTAAGATCTGAGCTCTGGTCAGAAAACCAACTGATGATTACCTTATTTGCTAAAAAATAGGGCTAGTCTTATTTCAGAATATTTGGTTTTAAACCAGTTTCTCATTTTAAAAAAATAACACACATGGGGATTAGTGTGTCAGTGAGACTTTACAGGTAAACACACTGTCATTTTGAATTCATGATCTTAGAATTTGAAACAAGTTTGTTTGGATTTAGGACATTTAGGATTTTTTACATTTCAATAAAAGGTTTGGGGGTCATTTTATAATCAGGGGTCATCTTTTATGTCACCCTAGATTATTGGTGATTTTTTGCCATCTTAAATTACAGTAGCATTTGTAATACAGCCTCACAAACAGTGACGTTTTTACTTTACTGATGAAGTTTTGAGGGTGGTAAATGAAATTAACAGCCTGCCAGATGAAGGGGTAGAAGATAATACAGTGAGGGAATTTAAACATGCATGGTATAGACATAAAGCTACCCTGACTCTAAGACTAGATCTAGGACTGAGTATTTACATCAGGAGAAATGAGCAGACTAGATGGGCCAAACTGTTCGTATCTGCTGTCAAAGCTTTCGACTATTTGTCTTTGTCTATGTTGGCCTAGAAAAAGGTATCACCTTTGACTAAAGACTTCATCTTCTCTTGGACCAACATGGCCATATCCATTTCCCATATCCTGGAAGGGTCACGCACTACACATTCCAACACGGTGTCCATAAAATATTATGCTATACTTAAACATATCTTCTCTTGTTTGAAGGTACAGTTTGTCTTTAACCCCTTAATGACAAAGCCCGTACATGTACGGGCTCAAAATGCATTGTTTTCAATGGTTTTAGGGACCGCCCATTGTCCTTAAGGGGTTAAGAATCAAGGACCATTTCTTGTTATCAAATCAAAGTGATACATTGTAGTACTGAACTGTATTAGAGAGACGTTGCTGTCAAGATAAAATTAGTTCAGAAGCAGACTGTGGAAATATGTAGTTCAGCGTCTGTCAGCAGCTGGGAGATTTATGACAGGACTCCAGTACTGCATACAGAAAGTATATAGATTCAGTATTACACGAAACCAGAAACTATATATTTCTGGCACTGTCCACCACATTTTTAGACAAGACTAAATGTTTCTAGATCAGTTTTTTTCTCAAGTGGAGCCATCAACCCAGACAGTCTTACTCCAAGACTATGCAGAATATGTGTAGTATGTATATAAGAAGCAGTTGCATGGATTTATGTATGTATGTGTGATAGCATGCAGGCCAGTATGCATGTCTGAGGGAAAATATGTATACTCAAGCCCATAGCTTTCGGAACACGGCGGTGGCCACATAAACCATAGGTGTGACCATTGGAGACACTCTACGGACCAGTGTTCTAGATTGTAGAATGGACCTTGACAATTTCAGTAGGAACAAAATACAAAAGAATGAACAATCTAGAATATATCACTGTGTTTTTTAATCTTCATCCAAGAGAAGCCACAGTAGATAAACATGATTACCTAACTGGTTTGACTAAGCAAATTAAGCTCCAAACATATGAGATGTAAGACATGAGAGGCTTCTGGATGGTTGGGCAGAATAAGGGATGTGAGGCTGACTACAACTCTACAATCAGAAAATAAATGTTATTTGGGGATTCTAGTTGAGACATACTATAGTTTTGACAACCACCTCCTTGCTGGAATTGTTTGGACAGTTGTATGTAAGCAACCACCTTTTGTATTTTCAAATCACCTGGATATAACCTGGATGACCCAGACCAACAGGCCACCAGAAATACTGGTAATTTATTTTAAATTTCATTTTATTGCATATACACATTGTCACCAGTCACATTTCAATATACAATTCTCTTAACAGTGTATAGCAAGCCCAGTTTCTGTATTTATGGTGACAACACGATAAAGAAACAGAAAGAAAAAAGAAAAAATAGAGGAGAGAAAAGAAGGTAAGGGGCCTTCTCTGCAGGTCAGGTCACAGCTTCAAAGGCACACTCCCATTTGAGGGACTTTCTCCTTATCAAATGGTTCCAAATCTTTTTGTATTTAGTTATACTATTGGAGCAAGCAGCTGTGAACGTTTCACGTTGACAAGTTCAATCCAGCCTTACAGCCAGTTCTGAAATGTCTGATATTCTGGTTGTATTCTAGCTACTGCTAACTTAGTCAGTGTACTGATATGTCCTTTTATATGACGGTTGTAATGGCTTGGAAACATGTCTAGAAGAGCTATCTCTGGGTCCAACTTCAACTGGGTTCCCCTCACCATCTAAAACAGTTCAAAATTGCAGACCGTAGGGGCTTCAACATTGGACAACTCCACCAGGCACGATACATTATTCTCATGTGACTGCAGCCTCCCATGCAGCTATCTGTTATTGCCAGAAACATTATTTTCAGTCGTACCATCTGTACAGTACTTTTCCATTTGTTTCCCAATGTTTGAGACATCTAAATGTACCGAAGAAGTTAGCCACGGCTTGTTCCCACTGGCCCTCTGTAAACTTTCTATTCATATCATTTTCCCATTGTGTCATAAAGGTTAATTAGTTCGCTTTAGCCGCTGTGAGAAGACTGGAGTAGCACACAGGGCCTTTAATTTTAGAGACTTGTACATGCATAACTATACGAAAGGCGCTACTGTGTCTCGGCCATCAAGCAGTTTATCCATCAAGGGCTCAATTGTGCGTTTAACCCTTAAGTAATTTAATATTTCTAAATTTGGCAACATAAATTTCTCTTGTAGCTCTGGAAAGTTCCATATCTGCCTTTTGTTGAGAAGTTGGCTGCACGAGTGAATTCCTTTATCCATCCATGCTTTAACTGTGCCTTACCGTCTCCAACAACATTCTATATAGATGACTTTTACCATATCAGTAAGGCTGACCGGAAAAAAGGGCTTCTGAGTGATTTTGGGATATTTGTAAAGTGTATCACTGACAGACTGGCAGAATCAATTAAGGTACTAGGATTCCCATAAAGCAGATGGCATTTGCCTTTAGCGCCATATGTACTCTCGTCCATACTGTGACCATGCACCACCCACATCCAGCCTATACAGTGCCTGAAAAACCTTTTCCTCCAAGGTACATAAAAGATAAGTTATCTATAATTCAGTCTCAAAGCCAAAGGTCATCAGGGCCAACTGAACTTCTAATAATAAAATGAGACATGTATGCGACATACTTACAATAATAACCTTGCATGAATTCCATGTAGCAAGGTAGAAAACATACAAATAAAAATGCATGCACAACAAAAGCAAGAGGAAATTAAGGAGCAAAGAAAAAAAGATTAGGAGGAGAAGTATAGCAGAACAAGCAAAGCCGGGGGTGAGAAACAGATGCTCGCCTCTTCTGGAAAATCACAAATCACAGTGAAAAGCAATATTATCTTAAGTGCAGTACTCATTGGAAACATTAAATTTGCTGCTTCACAAAAGATGTGTCTATAAAACGTTTTCCTTCTGTTTTGGCAAAGAAAAACAAGTTAGACCCCTGCTAGCATTTCACATTATAAAAGCAAATGACAGTAAAAATACCTCCTTGGACAATTTTGAATCATCCCAGCCGGCATGTTAAACATACACATTTGCACTTTTCTTTCAACCACCAACAATGTCTATACTTACCTGTGGCAAAATGAAAATTAAAGATAGCACTATTAGTACACTGACTTTACATTATAAAAAGCCCATCTCACCGCAGATCAGTTACCAAACAGCAAGGTTAATACAGCCTTAATCTCAGGCTACTTGGAACAATGATCATAATGGAGAAATGATTTTTGTTGTTGTTGTTGAGAAGCTACCTGTTTCATATTTTCATCCTACTTGGCATGGTAAATTAAAACCACTGCTGACTGTGTTGTTTGTATTAAAACATATGTAAAATGTTAAGAAACTTCTTAGTTAAATTCTTACCTTCACTCTTGTGGACACCACCAGACTGGCCATTGAACAAACACTTAAAGGTCGCTGGCCGTCTAATGAAACGCAGCCGACAGCTGGATATGACAGGCCACATCCAGCTGGTGGCCGCATACTGCAGCACCTGATCTACTGATGGAGCAGCAGATCTGGTGTGTGTGGAGCAATGGTTCAGACCCAAATGGTGCCGCTCATTTTTCTTTATTGCTCATTATGCAGGAGAATCAGCCCTTCATTGTGCTACGAACGTCATTTTTTAGCCTCTGGCCTTAAAGTGACTGTGGTTTGTCCAAAGAAGCAGGTAAAAGTGAGTGCTGCCCTGGTTCAGGATTAGGGCAACTCTTAGCCTTAATACACCAGCAGACCTATGTTCTAAGTCTCATTGCAAGGGCATCATTTGCTTAAAATTCAAGGTGCTGGGCAAAAAATAAAAAAAGATTAGGCCCTCTAGCATGTTAGAAACATAAATACATTAGATCTACCACTTTGTTTATTTTATAAAAGCATTTAAACAACAAACAGAAATTTCTGAGATCTTTGGGATTTAGCCTGTAATCTCTCATGGGCCAACATTTCCTTAAATGTTTTACTGCATGTGAGCTATAGTGTTGATGGAATATTTTGCATGAAATAAATAATGTAAATAAAGAAAAAAGTGTCCTAAGCATCTCCTTGCAGCTAACGCATTCCTGATAGAAGTATGACTGTGGCAAATTTAAATGATTTCTTTGCATGGTTTGGACATTCAGAGGTAAATAGGGATGCTTTTTCTACATACAATTTAGCTATGAAGATGGTTTATTCAGTAGGTGGAAGATGTCATTAAAGGTATACTACAATATTCACCTGCATGAGTGTCACCATATATTATATATTTTTGCAACAAATGCATACAGGTTATTTCTCTTAATACATGTACCAGTACCTATTTTCCCTAACACCCCCCACCCCATCCAGCTCCTTGGCTTGTATATGTCCAGTGTGTATTTGGAGAAAACACTTCCATTGAGTTCCGTGGGAGTTCTTTCTTTTAATGATGGGCTACTTCAGCCAAAACTGGTGCAATACATCAATGGCGGGGGGAGCTGCAGCATTTTAGCAAACAAAGTGCTTTTTGTTACAGGTACAAAAAAAATCATACTAAAGCACATACTTTAGTACACATTCTTCATTGGTAGGGATGTGTGGGACTTGGACTGATTCTGTATTTTTCTTATGAACAAATGGTGCCATCTAGTGATGAAACTAGAAAATACAGTCCCAATTTCCTTCTGCACTTTAGTTGTAATGATATTAAAGCAGTAAGCATGTAGGGTCATGAAGATCATAGGTTTATCTGGCACAATCTGATTTTTACAGCTCCGGCGCCTTTGCAGTACTCATTGTGTGTAATGAGGAGAAGGCATTGTTCCATGATGTGTCAAGCAGGACTGTTGCATTAGTCCATGTATGACAGTCGGTCCTGTAAAAAACTTGTGCTGGAAGCCCCCATGACCCCCATTCCACTACCAGAACAGCCCAGAGCAGGAGGGACAGTTAGCAGAGGTAATGGCTGTTTGGGGGCTCCCAAAATGCAAGTGTACCCGATAATGATAACGAATATAACCAATTCTAAATGTGAGATACAATGTGCATATGTTATAGACGAATCAGGAGAAATACATCACACATCATAAAGCATCTTATGTGCTATTTCTTTTTGTATTTTTCTTTTACGATGGTAGGTCTGCTAAATATGTATGCTGAATATGCAACATGTAACTTTCACCACATGGTAGCGCTGCTGGGTTATTTTTACATTCTGAAATTGAGTATCCTACTAAATTGCTTAGTAACGTATCCTTTACATACTTAACATTTCATGTGAAAATCTTAATACACATAAATAGTTTTTTTGCTGACATGCCAAAAATTAAGTTGGCTTGAAAGAACAGGTGTAAACTTGTACTCAGAGCCGGCCTTAAGTGTTCTGGCGCCCTGTGCGGACTACTCCTCTGGCGCCCCCTTCTCACTATCCCCCCTCTGCCCTGTCTCATTACCCCCCTCTGCCCCTTCTCAGTATCCCCCCTCTGCCTCGTCTCACTACCCCCCTCTGCCCCTTCTCACTATCCCCCCCTCTGCCCCTTCTCACTATCCCCCCCTCTGCCCCGTCTCACTATCCCCCCCCTCTGCCCCGTCTCACTATCCCCTCCCTCTGCCCCTTCTCACTATCCCCCCTCTGCCCCTTCTCACTATCCCCCCTCTGCCCCTTCTCAATATCCCCCTCTCTGCCCCTTCTCACTTTCCCCCTCTCTGCCCCTTCTCACTTTCCCCCTCTCTGCCCCTTCTCACTATCCCCCCCTCTGCCCCTTCTCACTATCCCCCCCTCTGCCCCTTCTCACTATCCCCCCCTCTGCCCCTTCTCACTATCTACTCCCTCTCCCTACTTCTCATTATCCTCACTTACCTTGTTGCCGGAGTCCTGCGGTGGGAGCGGGAGGCATCCCTCTTCCTGCTTTGTCGGCATTTCATGTTGAGCGCCGGAATATGATGTCATATTCCAGCACTCAACATGAAATGCCGGCACCGCAACGGAGTCACGGGCAACCGCTCGACGCCCCTGCCTGGCACTTAAAGCATTGTTTTTTTGTTTAACTTTATTTAACATGAATGATGTTCATGTTAAATAAAGTTTAAAAAAACAAACAAAAAACCCCCCGATGTTTTAATTTCAGTCCCGGGCAGGCCCCCCTGCTGCCACGACGCCCTGTGTGGCCGCACAGGTCGCACACCCCTAAGGCCGGCCCTGCTTGTACTGTTCTCTAGCAGCAAAAAAAAAAAAAAACATACGCTATGACACACAACTACCAAAAAACCCTACTTGTGCCAAGTTCAGTAACATTTCAAAATGTCCGAAGAGTGTATTGAGACACCTGACTATTACACCAACAGGGACTTTTATGGCATTGCATTCTAAATACATAGACATTAATATATGGTTGGTCCAGCTTCCACTCTTCTAGGAGGGCTTTCCACAAGATTTTGGAGTGTGGGAATTTTTACCCATTTATCCAATAAAGCATTTGTAAGGGCAGGCAGTGATGTTGCACAAGGAGGCCTGGCTCACAATCTCTGTTCTAGGTCATCCCAAAGGAGTTCAATAGGGTTGAGGTCAGGACACTGTGCGGGCCAGTCAAGTTCTTTCACACCAAACTCATCCAACCATGTCTTTATCGACCTTGCTTTGCGCACTGGGTCACAGTCATGCATGAATAGGAAATGGTCTTCCCCGAACTGTTCCCACAAAGTTAGAAGCATAGAATTGTTCAAAATGTTATAGTATGCCCCCTTCAGCATACCAAGACATTTTGGAGAAAGGTGTCCCACTACTTTTGTCCATTTAGTGTAGATTGAGTGGGCGGAATAGGTGTGGTGGATCGTGAAAATGGTTTCCTATATAAGAATTATAATGTTTTTATATTGAATTAAAATACTATTGTTTAATTGTTGGTTTATCTTCTCTTTTTAGCAGAATTACTATGAGAAGAAAACGAACAGCTACTCAAAGGGTCTGCATACAGATCGAGAGAGCAGTGGTGTGCTCTGAAAAGTGTCTAGTGGCTAGATCTTTTTATATACACACATTTGATACTTTTATTGTCCCATGAAATGTTTTCTTTTCTTTTGTTTTATATGTGCTCATGACTTATAATGAACATCCATACAAAAGTTAAGTATACAATATTGTTGGTCTGCTCACGAGGTGCAACTTTTCATTTTTACTTTGTGGATTCATGTAAAGCTTTATTTATATAGAAAATCATACCTGGGACCTATGGAGGACATGATACCAAGGACTCTCTCTCCTCTGAGGTAGTAGCTAGTCCCAAGTATAATTTACTGCATTTGGAAAGGTAGGAGAACAACGATCGAGGGAGACCAAGGGGTGAGCCCTCAGATTAATGTGGGGGGGATTTTGTGAGTTCGCTACCACATTACATGGCATCATTTTAGGAAACATGCAGAGTCAAGGTTGGACCCTTTATTGGCTAACAGTGTAAATACAGAGTTCAAGCTTTTGAGACAACCCAAGGCTCTTCTTTAAACTGCTTATAACCTTGTGCCGCTACACATACACAGCGACTGAAACTTTACCCTGAGAAATGAGCCAGGTCAGTCTTTAAGCAGTCCGTTATTGTTTTCCCGTATGTGGCATATTTATATTGTCGGTCAGTCTAGTCAAACACCTAACGTGGAGCCAGCGTATTATTGCAAATAAAGACACATTTTGCGTAAGGGCAGTTGGTTCCGTTTGCGACATTTTAAGTAATTTAATGTACGCTGCATCACGTGTGACACAATCTGTGCTGTACTGAGATCTTTAAGAAGCTTCCGAGTCACAAGAACTAGCTTCTCAAATAGAAGAGATTTGTGTGCAGGTGAGATGGATATAATGAATTGCATATTTCTAACATAAATAGGACAATAACTAAAGTATGGTGGGAGTTCACCTTTAAACAAAATAAGGGCAGCTATGCATTTTTTCCACTGCTTCTCTCCTGTAGGTAATTACTACAGTTAAATATACTTTGTTAACTTAAACCCCCAGGCACTGAGCTAATGAGTACTTTAAAAAGACTTTGTAATTACCAGAAAAGAGGTAGCCATAGATACCAAACAAATAGAGGTCTGCTATGCAGACCTGAAAATAAAGACATAAGTGGTCTACCTAGCTCCAGATCCTGCACTGCAATCAATATGCAGTCTTTGGATGAAAATAACACTTTACTGATTGCTTCACAGATCTGTCTGCATTATTCTGTTGAGAGTATTTCCACAAAAGGAGGAGCCATGCACAGCCTCTTCCTCATTTGTCCAGTTGGGAGTGAGCGAGAGTGAAGAGGCTCTGCCCTTTTGCTGAAGGGCTCCAGGAAGCCTGGTTAATGGAGCTGATACTAGGGAGAAGGGGATGTAGAGAGAATAACAAGAAGGAGCAAGACAAGTAGCGGACCTGCGGAAAGGAGACAGGAACATAAAAGAGGTCAGTGGAGAAGCTAGCTTATTTTATTAATTAGCCCTAAAGGGACTCTCCAGGCATCATACATGTCTTAATGCATACAATAGTTGTGCTGTCCCGTTTAATGTTTGTGTTCTCCGTTTTACAAATGCATGCAGAATTCCTCTCTCTTTAAAACTGTTCTCAGCCTTCTCTGCCCTCCTTGCGCTTTCTGTGTCCTTGCCCTCCCCTGCTTTGTATATGCCCCGACCTGCTCATTCACTTTCTTCAGCTGTTTTATGGGCTCCTCTGATCTCTCTGTGTAGCTGCAGAGAAAATACTATTTTTTAGGTTGCTTTGTTAATCTGTATTTTTTGTCTTTTATGTTCTTTTTGGAGTGTGAATGTTGGGGAGGTTATCTTGTTCAGTAAAAGCTGGTTCTACAATAGGATTATGTATTTATGTTTTCAGAGAAAGTGAAGGTTTTTGTTTGCAATTGGAAAATGTTTTTTTTTTGGCTGGGATGTGTCCGTTTGCTAAAGTATGTAATTTTCTTATGTTAAGGCGTAACTTGAAAGCACCAGTCTTTATTCATAGTGATGGGATGCACGTTACTAGATTCCAGTTTAAAACCATGTTGTCCCTTTTCTCAGATAAATGGAGTTTATTGGAGGAACCAAATGTCCCTTATTCTTTTAGAATAAATTGTGGTACTGAGATTGAATCTGGTTTGTATATAGGATATTTTTAAAAATGGTTTGGTTGCGCTTTTAAAGTTTGAAATGTAACAAAACATTTGTAAGAGAAAGGTTTTGAGTAGACTTTGGATTTGCCAATTTTGTGCGTTCATACAAATCTCTGATAACAAGGAGGGTCACCAAATCTCGTTAACATTCATTAATTCATTTGCCATGTCTTGGTGCCATTACAACCCATTTTGGAGTTGTTTGATGAGGTAAAGTGAGACGCGACTGAGTAGCAGGGTACATATTAATGACTGATAGGTAGAAGTAGCCACAAAATTAAGAGTATTAGTCACATTGATGGTTATAGCTGAGATTCAAGGGTTTAAAAATCTGAGGGTTTTTTCCCTTACTTTTTTCATTCTAGCTAATCAGCATTTAAACGAGGAAGGGACAAGCATGATATATAAATTTGGGCTGATGCCATTTTAACTTGTCAGTAGCTGTCATAGACTGACGAGAGTTGGAGTGTGAGACAGTTACAGCAATGAGGATGAGATTGATGCTCATCTACCATAGCGCAATAGTGGGGTGGATTGGAGAAGCTGTAGCTTTTATAGTATTTATTTTTTAGTATTTATACATTATTGATGTACAGGGACTGCAGTAACTTTTTCATTTTATGTAATGATTCATGTATTTATTTTAGGGCTGTCTTTGTAAATGGAATAATTATTGTCGGCAAAACCTCTGGTTTGTGGACAACACAAAACAATAAATCATTTATAAATATTAGCATTGGACTGTGTAAAGTACTATTCCTTAAAAGGGTCATACATTTTTTTCCATTTTTAACAGTAGTACAAACAATGTGGAATTGTCTGTGGAGCAAGAGTGGGACTTACCTACCCTGCCTTGTGTATCAGTGGAAAATGATATGGTCTTGATAATGGTAATGATGATGATGACCTGGATTTCAAGGCAAGTGACATCTTCTAGTAACTTCTAGTTTATCGCTGTTGGAGTTTCTTCCTTCATGATTGAAGGGAAGCCCTTTAGGCAGCTGCTAGAGGCCCTCGCTCCTCAATACCACCTCCGCTGTCACACCACCTGTTGAAACTGACTAAAAAGTCCCATAAGATTAAGGGAGGAGCAGAAAACTGGTCTACCCTACCACTGTCTTCATTAGGACAGTCACCCAATGAAATTCCATCCTGGACATGATAGAGTGGATATTAAAACAGCAGAGGGCTCTTCACCCCATGTCCTCTGAGCAGGTGTGTCCAGCCCATGGGCAGAGGGCAATGCGTATTTATGGGTGGCAGGTGGTGGCACTCCTGAAACCATTCAGGGATGTGACTGAGAATCTAAACCACAGTACTACCATGTTGGGCCAAGTAATTCCCCTACTTACCTGCTTTATGCAAAAAATGCATGACTCATGGAACAAAATTAGATCTTTCGACAGATTACATGTGGAGGTTGAAATGCTGATAAAACGGCTGATAGAGGAGGTGAAAGGCTGAATGCAAGCCATCATGGACAACCCAGGGTACATTCTAGCCACCTTCTGTGACCCAAGGATTAAGGTCAAAGTTGCCCTTTAAAATTTTTTTTTAACTTGGAGGGACATGCTTGTTCATAGGATTCATGAGATGCAACACCAAGAGAGCATGCTAAGTGAAGGAGAAATTCAGGAGTTGGAAATTTTCAGCAGCAGTAGCGTTATGACCACCTGCCTTATACTGTGTAGGTCCGCCTTTTGCGGCCAAAACATCCTGAACCGTCAAGGCATCGACTCCACTAGACCATTGAAGGTGTGCTGCGGTATCTGGCACCAAGACGTTAGCAGCAGATCCTGTAAGTTGAGGTGGGGCCTCCATGGATGCATTCACATGATGTAAAATAAAATGTGATTCATCAGACCAGGCCACCTTCTTCCACTGTTCCGTGGTCCAGTTCTTCTGACAGTCGACAGGGGTCAGCATGGGCACCCTGACTGGTCTGCAGCTACGCCGCCCCATATGCAACAAACTGCGACGCACTGTGTGTTCTGACACCTATCAGAACCAGCATTAACCTTTTCAGCAATTTGAACTACGTTAACTCATCTGTTGGATTTGACCACACGGGCCAGCCATCAACCCCTACATGCATCAATGAGCCTTGGCCAGCCATGACCCTGTTGCTGGTTCACCGCTTTTCCTTCCTTGGACAACTTTTGATACGTACTGACCACTGCAGACCAGGAACACCCCACAAGAGCTGCAGTTTTGGAGATGCTCGGAACCAGTCGTCTAGCCATCACAAATTGGCCCTTGTCGAAATCAATCAGATTACACTTATCGGCCTTACACCCATTTTTCCTGCTTCTAACACATTAAATTTGAAGATGAAATGTTCACTTGCTGTCTAATAAATCCCACCCACTGACAGGTGCCATGATAACAAGATTATCAGTGTTATCCACTTCACCTGTCAGAGGTCATAATCTTATGGCTGATCGGTATATATATATATCATAAACAGAGCCCTGGGGATTGACAAGGCATTTAAACATCTGTTGGACTACCATTCCCATAATGCTCAGCTTCACGATTGTGTTGCGTGTCAAGAGCTGAAGGACCACTGTTGTTTCATTTTGGCCCAAACGGAATTTTCATTCTGTGCACGATGAGTGCGTCAGCTTACATTTATATTGCCATTTGTTACACTGCAAAACTCGGAGAAGCTGCAGCCTGACACAAGCAGAATCCTCGCCGCCTCCTCCACCCCCTCATCCCTTATTAGCCAGCAGTGTTCTAATGCATTACTCATCTCCCTGGCACTCAAAGTGTTAAGTTTGGATCATACCCATGGGAACAGTTCCTTCACTTGTGCATGGAATATCAGCGTGATTACTAATAGCTTTTTCTGGAATGTGCTCTTTACTTTTCCTACCCTGCACATTGGCAATATCTCATGCATGTGAATGCTTGGCTTTCTGAACCAGTCAGACTGGCCAAGTGAGCTAAATCTGAACCCAGACACCTATTGCAGCACTTCATACCAATACCTGTTCCGCTGCCTGGACTGGGCACACGTCTGCATTCTTTGGACCTTTCAACACCCCCTCCCCCATGCTACTGAACAGAAGCTTAACATTTTCTGCTTGTATACAAAACACACTTGTTTCATTTTCTAGATTCTGAGTGGTTGATTAAAATTACTCAGTGGTGAAGGGTTCTGTGAAAAAAAACACAACTTGTCCCTGGGAGCCGAACATGTTGTAAATCTGTTTATTTTTCCATTGAGCTTTTTTCCTTTCTCTGCTTCTTTTGCTTTTCAGGGAGGGGACTTGTTAAGGGACATTTTCAATTTCTGCTGTCTTATCAGTGTCCATTAGGACCTGTGTTAGGATGGAATGTGGCCAGCCTTGACTGCTGTCTCTCGGAGCACCTGCCCAGGAGTGGTATTATTGATCTAAATTGAATAATTGATGACCTTCGAAATATGGAAAATAAGCTGCGGTGCTTGGTGATTTCCACCCAGTGAGTGATAGAATAAGGAAGTGTAGTAGCCTACATGACAGAAGATTAGTTTTTTTTTTCTAAATTAAACTTTGGTACACATGGAAGGTCTGAGATCTAGATCCAAGAGCTTGGTATACAAGATATCAAGGAATGACAAACATCCAAGTGGCAAGTTATTTTGGTCAAGTATCTATCATTCACAAAAGGACAGAATTCTGAAATCAAGAGAGAATCAGAATGGCTGCTTTTGGAAAAATCTACAAGGACGCTCTTCAGAAACAGGTAAGCCCGCTCAGATGTATGCGATATTGTGCGAGAGAGGTGCTAGCATACTTACATAGATGGGATGGAATTGATGCTTAGGGAAGGATAACAAGATAAGCTTCCCACTAAGATTGTTTCTGGCATTTGCAGGCAAGAGTAGGTTGCAAACCCTTTAGACAATTTCTCACAAAGTTATGCGCAAAGCTATTAAACACAATATACTTTTACATCCATCTAATCTAATACTTATTGAACATATATACACACATATACGTACAATATATATATTTATATATATATACTATAAATATAATGTATTTCGAAAGAGCATATACTAGTAGGCATGACAGCATTCTTCATTAAAAGGTAGTAAAACATTTGTATATCACTTTGTTGTTACATGTACTGAACACAACACACAGTGAATATTGCATTGGATTTGTGTTCAAGTAATTAAAACTTTCACATAAAGAGCTACATAAAACTTTTCACATAAAGTAAACACATATATAATAAGTTAACAGTATTTAACATACAAAGCGTTGCTAGTCAAATGTGGTTTACTAGTTGTTATAAACTATATTTCCATAAACAACCATCAGTCAAGTAAGCGTTACCCTGCAGTTAGGGGAGGTTTGTAGTCGGCTGGAATTTCCTACCCTCGAAGACTCTCCCCTTCTTATTCTAATTTTAAACACTCACTAAAATGCCACTTATTAACAGCCCAAACTCTGAAAGAAGCCACCTATTATTCCATACCACTGACTTCTACATATGACTCTCGCTACAATCAAACCATCCTTGCCCAAGTAGTCCCTTGCCATCTGCCTCACTCCCCCTCAAACTCATAATAGAATGTAAAATTCTATCTTTCATTGCTGGGCCTCCTTCTCTTTCTCTACCAGTATGTCTTAAATGCGTTGTGGCTTATTTTGCATACTGTCAGTTTTACTGTTATTGTTAAATTGTTAACTTTGCATTTTCTTCTACTATTCTTATTTATATTGATATATATTGTTGTTATTGCTATACTGTTATTGAATATGCTGGTGCTCTGTTAATGTAATGCACTTTACTGGTGATACAAGGAGAACAGCCAAAGACATCACGTGCTAACTGTGAGGATATGTGTATTACGGGGCTTCCCAAAATATCGGGCCCAAAAGCTTTTTATGGTGGAACAAAAACAGCAGCCATGGACACTTCATGATGGAGGGGTAAGGGCATTAAGGACCCTCCAAAATATTTAGGGTCTATAGCTCCTGACATCTAATTATACAGCTGATCTGTCATGCATTTTCCTACTCGACACGTGAACTTATTTAGGTGAACATCGGGTGTCACTACCATGCCTATATCAATGCATGCAAATTGTCCTATTCCAGTTTGTGCAAATAAGCCCATACAGCAATTTCTATGCATTACTAAAACAATAAAACAGGTATACTATAAGAACTTATACTAAGAATGATCTTAACTTGTTCTCAGGAATCATGTTGTTTTTTTTTATTTATTTATTTATTTTTTTTAACTCCGGCAAGTTACAGCTCTCTAGATGGAAGCTGATTCTGTCAACCTTTCTAAGCAGGAGGTCATGAGAACAGGAAGAAAATTTTAGTTAGTTTAACCACTTTTGCATGTAAGTTGAGCTATCCTGAAATAAAATAATCCCTTATGTTCAAACCAAATGCTTCCCAAACAATTAATGAAAATGTACAGGCCATAACTAATGTTAATAAATAAGTTCCATTTTAAAGACAAATAACACGTTTTTTCAAAAAGATATGGGTAACTGGATTGTGGGGTTCGTGCCGTGGCATAATATTATTGAGACTTTTCTAATCAACTCAATTTGTTCACCAGAAGCTGTGTTATGAATACTGATTCATGTACTTGGTTTATTTACCGTCTTAATACAGGATTAGCTACAACAAATATTGAAATTATTGCTATTTTAATGTATGGGGCATTTTGTTAAAAATCAGTCTGATTTTTTTAAAAAAAGTGCAAGAAGAACATAGAAGAACTTTGGATATTTTTGCTATTTTTTTGGTAATGTTTCTATTTATCAGTAATTGACTTTGACCTTGACTACTGAAACTATTGAAAATCAAATGACCAGGTATGCTTTAGATACTAAATTGATCATTATGATGCCATATTTTTCTAATATTATCTAATATTATTAGGTCTTATTATTATCTCTGCACTCTGTCTATATCAGTGATGTTCAACTCCAAACCCTTGAGGGCAGCAAATAAACCACAATTTGTGGACGTCAGAGCTTGAGTATAGGTATCATGGTTAAAAAAAATAATAATAATAAAAAAAAAATAAAAAAAATAATATATATATATATATATATATATATATATATATATATATATATATATATATATATATATATATATATATATATATAAATATTAAAGCTCTTTTTTCAAGTAAGGACACACATAATTCCTGGCCTGTTTGCGGCCCTTAAAACCAAAAGTTGTGCACAGCTAGTCTATACTAGATGATGCCTTCTGTATACTACACTTAACTGTATCCATTTTTAGTACATATCTGAATAATTTTCTCTGTAAATCTTCGTTTTTGTTTAAGTGTACATAATGCACCAGACACATACAGAAAATGTATTATACATGGGACCCATTCCCATCACGAACATAGGCTCTTGGGATAAATCACAGAATAACTAAGTTTTGGAATTAGAGTCCAGAATACATTAGCACACGTGTTATCTGAGAACTAAATGCACAACCCAAGCACTGTAAGATGGATTTGTGGACTTGATTTTTTTTCATGACAGTAAATGTCATTAGGCAGTCCACCAATATAGAGCTAATTGTCCCCTGGGTATCTTAACAATATTATTACATTGATCTTTTGAAACTTTTAAGCATTTCAGTCTGTTGTGGTATGCGGGGCAATGGAAAAAGCTTTAAGGATTAGGATACAGGATTTAAGGTAACAAGAGAGTAAATTACTGGATGGTGAAATACATTTTTCATAGAATCTTATAGAATTACATTTTTAGTCTAATAAACAAATACTCTCATAGAATCCAGATATATTTGCAGTGCTGATTATCAGAGCTAATCATGTTATTTGGATTACTTGGTTACTCAATGATCAAGAGCTACACCCCAAATCGTCAGTCCTGTGCTTTTATTGCATCAATCACAGAAGAATCCATTGTGGTCACATCAGACCTTTAGACTACTCATCTAAAATGCAATTTTATTTTGCTAAAGTTCCAAAAGTGCATACTTCCCAATATAGAGTGTGGCACCTATATGTATGTATGTGTATGTGTATATATATATATATATAAATGTTGTATATATAAATGTATATATAAATGTCTCGGGCTTTGTGTGCCCACCATGTAGGAGGCGAGAGTGGGTGAGCTTAATTATGCTTTGGCCAATACATACACAAATCCTTGTGTATGTGAAATAGTTCAAATAATTTTATTATCATAACCATTTCATTTTTTTTCCCTTTTGTTTCTGTATGTGCCATATTTTTATTATTAGTGGGGAACCTATCAATGTGCACAGCGCCCAGTAGCCAAGACATGCAAGGCATGTTACTCTTACATAAACACAATATTTGTAGCACTCTAGAACACATACACACAATATTTATCATATAGCAGTTTCTGTGTGGCCTTGTAGCAGGTCAACCAGGATCAGATCACAGGAGCTTCAGGACATTCTGAAGAGGCCATCGCCACTGTATAAGGCAAAGCCAAGCCATTCAGGGCAATGTCAGGGTGGAGTGAGAAATGGACCAATAGCTATAACACTGTTGGTGTTTTATTATGGCCTGGTCCCACACACTCCTGCCGCCTCCCCACCTACTTCCTTCAAAGGTATGCAGGGAAAATGCTCAATCTCATTTAATTCCAATCCTGTGCTATGCTCAAAACTACATATAAAATAGCAGGTGCTTGAATGTGAGTAAAGCAACATTGTGTTGTCATCTAGAGAATTCTTAGGCTAGGTTTCCACTTGGGTTTTTGTCTGGCGTTTTTTTCTTGATGAAAAACGCCAGGAAAACTGCCAAGAAAACTGCCACTGCATTTACCTGCGTTTTGGCGTTTTTTCTGCAGTTTTTTCTGGCGTTTTAGCCTTTCTGCGGAAATTGCTTTTTTTAGCCTTAGGCAGTTTTTCCAGCCTTTACAAGTTAGAAGTTTCACCCAGCTAAAAGGGATTAGGATAAATGGCAAGTATCTGCCCTCTCCTGATGTCATTTACTTGTCTGCTCCTCTGGGAAGATTGGCCCCAAAAGTTGGTGCAAATTGTTTGCTGTTGCTTTTGGCACGCAGGATCCAGTTGATGCGTTGGGTATGTTTGTTCCAAATGGTGTAAAATTCAATATGAACCAGTCCAGGACTTTGTTTTGTGTGAAACTGTTTGTTTTCAGCCTATTTCTCGTAGGACACACAGATACTGGGTCCATCCTCTGCATTGTAACTGTGGAAAAAACGCCATAAAAAACGCCAAGGCAATAAACCCACATGGCTCTTTCATGGCGTTTTTTCTCTCCCATAGACTTCTATTGGAGAAAAACGCCAAGATTTCTTGCAAAAAACGCCAGTGTCAACATGCTGCGATTTTGAAAAACTGCCACAGAGCCCAAAAAAGCAGAAAAACGCCAAAGAAGACTGAAAAAACGCCAAACAGAAAAACGCCAAGTGGAAATGGCATTTTGCGATTTCCTATTGAAGAACAGCTAACATCTGGCTGCAGCCGTTTTTCACAAAAAAAAACGCCAGGTGGCGCTATTGGCGTTTTTATGGGCGTTTTTAGCAAAAAAAACACCAAGTGGAAATCTAGCCTTAGAGTCCTTTTGTCAATTCCAAGCAGGATTTTTTGATATGCCCACAAATGTATCTTATTTTACTTGCTTTAAGAAGAATAAAGTACCGTATTTGTCCAGTTGACCGTATAAACATGTTTTCTGTTGTTTATAAACACATTGCACCTTGGGTACTATGATAGACTTACTTCCACCAAACAGTACCAAGTACCAAGCATAAAGAGAGAGGATGGAAGAGAGGCAGAGGGGTTTTGGTCTGTTAGAGAGACGCTTGGGAGGTATTATTTATAAGTGTGTTGTTTTGAAGGAGCAGTGCTCTTTGATTACACTGGATTTAGCACACGGCCAATTTTGTTTTATCCTACCATTGACAAAGACAATATACCGAAACATTGGGGGATACCACACAGGCAGTCAGCTTATCCTGTGTTAGCACATTTTTGCTTTTCTAATTTTTTGGCATATTTTTACAATGTTATTTGCCATATTCAAGTAAACATAACCTAAGCATAGTTTGTTTTTGGTTGCACTCTTTCTGTTTGTATGCATATGCTTGTGAATTTGTACAGTGCTAGGAGTGCACTTGCACCCTATTATATTCTACTAATGTTTTTTTCTATTTGGTGTGCAGTTCTGTTATATTTTTGTAAAAAAACATTTTTATTATCATGTCATTTCCACGCACTTCTCCTTCAGCTTTGCAGTGGGACGGTTCAATGGAGCAGCGTGGATCAGCACAGTGTGAATCAGACTTCAGCAAGTAAATAACTCCTCAGTACAAGCGTGATAAGGAGCATTCCTTCCCCCAGTGCGGGAAGGGGTGGCTAAGTCTTGCATACTCCTAGTCCTGTACACACAGTGCCAGTCACACACACCCACTCGAGTGATAAGACGTGCCTCTCAAGCTGTCACAAACACAGAAAAGGCAACAGAGCAGCCTGGTAAGAAGACACCACATCTTGTATTTGGATAGAAGTGAATCTTGTATTTGGATAGAAGTGATTTGGAAGGTGCAGTTACCCAACGTATTGATGGATTAGAGACAAGCTCTTTCCACACTATGTGACTTCAGTAAACTGATGCACCCACTCCACTGGTGTTTTTTTTTTTTTATAGAACTCTCAGAAATCACAGGCAGCATGTATGTTTTGTGTGCAACGATTCAGATGGCCAGTGATCCTGCCCCACAGAGGAATGCAGGGAGTGGTTACAAGAATTGTAATCAAGTTTACTACAGATTTTATTGCGCAAGGTATTCATGGCATTTTCACTGTTGCTGGTGCAAAATGTGTTAAGTTACTTGGCCAAAATTACAACTATACAAAAAACAAAAACTGCGCTTCTCACCCCTAATAAAGTTGGCAACAAATATATAAACATAATATAAATGAGAGGTTCTGGTTATATGAATTGGCCAAAGCATAATTAAGCTCACCCACTCTCGCCTCCTACATGGTGGGCACACAAAGCCCGAGACTAGCTTAGCGCACCAACATTTTTTATTTTCCCTGTTTGCAAAATTACAACTAGACAGGAGTGATTATAAAAAGAAATCTGTGGCTTTTATAATAACCAAGTTTTAGTATTGTGTTGAAAAGTGTAACCTATCTTTAGAAAGCTCCATAGATTTTTCTATTACCTTTTAGATTGTATTTTTAAATCCAATTCTTTTTCAGACCTCCACCTACAGGGGGGCGTACTGTCAAATTATTATGCACTTATGTAAATAGCAGCATCGTATTCTGCAGTATTGTATTATGATCTGATTTTTCGTACACCTTGTGCTGCAAAATGCAAGCAGTTGACATAAAACGTAAATATAATTTAGATAACAGTTTATGGTTTTTATCAAGTGACCTTTCCATCGCTGTTACAAAAACCTCTTCTTCCTGCGGTAGGTTATTAATCTATTAAACTACTAAAGTGAAGGGTATAACTAATTGCCTGGAAGTAAACAACTTCTATGATCTGTTTAAAGCTTTGGAAGTATAGTAAAAAGAATGTGTAAAGCCTTTCAGGGGAGAGGTCAATTTTAAGTAACTTAACCTGCCATAAAAATTAACTTTGTTCTGGTGGACAAAGTTACACTCATAGTATTGCACCACAAAATAGTGTAGAATGTAAATGCACCCCTTTGCTGTCTATGCTCATAGCTATGCACTCCAGAAGCAGTAGGTATCCCAGTGACATATCACACATGCCTTTGAAAGTATTAGTACCATCTAGAGATGACAGGTCTGCTTTAAATAGAGAAAAGTTATGTGTATATTGTATTGAGGGCTATTTCTACCGCAGAGCTGGGTACATGTTTCACTTGTAATAGAGGAATATCCACGCAGTTGAACTGGGGTCAGTATATAGCAAGTAAGTGCATATCTACTCCACAGTCAGTATAAAAGTACTTTACAACTCTGTTATTCTAGAGCCATGTGCAGAACCAGGACTAGGTTTATGTTGTCCTAGTAATCAAACCAAGTCTCTGATGTCCTACTCGTGCATGCACCTGAGCGAACTTGTGGGTTCCTGCTAGCTTTATGGCTCAGGCACCTGACAAGCCCCTTGCGTAGTAGCGATAGCTTCTTCTGGATGTGTTTATTAATGTGTATGGTAGTGCTAGGCTTGAGCTAGATGTTTGGCTTTTGGCAGGGAACCAGCCATAAGAGTGGACAGTCCGCATGATGATCTTCTAGCTGCACACCTGTGTCTGATGAGGCTTGCTTGCCTCGGTTAATAGATTTAGGCTTAGATCTGAGTGCAGCTTAGATTGTGCCACAACTTTTCCTGCCTTCTCATCTATGTATGTATTGTCTGTAACTTTTGTCCTTAATGTTCTGGATCGTTTTCTCGGTTTTACATTACAAAAGCTATCAGAAGATAAGTCCACATGTAGGTAGCAGAAGGCCTAGTTGCAGATCTGATAGCAGTAATAGCATGGTATAAAAGAAACAATCAGTGCACGATATCTATTTCATCTTTTGATAATTCAGAGGGAAAATTAAATAAATAAGTGGCATTAGTTTAAGTTTATTAGTTTAAGGTCATTTTATTCCCCATTGTAGCTTTTTATGGCCATATATATAGGCATAGACCAGCTAAGCCTAAAATGTGTCCAGTACTGTCATTAAGCTGGTAGAGCTACTACATGACTTTTTTTGTCACACTGTGTGATGTCATTTGTTTTTGACTCTCTTTCACTATTTCTCCAGCAACCCTCTTTATTTGTTTATATTTTAAATATGTTGCTACAAACCATTTATACCGTAACAGTAACACTACACAGAAAACAAATACAGTATTTCCTTAGCTTTCTATGGAAACTTAAGTCACTCTTAAAGTGCTAGATGTTAAAGTAATGCATTAATTACAGCCTGTACAAGAGCAGGAATTAGAACAGTATCATTATAATTATTGCACTTTACTTATAGAGCACCAGCACATTCCGTGGCCCTATTACGGTAAGGGGACAAATACATGTTTACCAATCATGTGTTATGTGTGCTATCTCAGACGTGAATTTAGCGGGATGAGGCCTCTATGTAAGCATAGCATTTAATGGCAGTCATGCGGGCATCCTGGTAGTGACAGGACAGGTATTTCATGTCACTTCTCAGCAAGCACACCTCAGCATTCAACGAGGACTGTTTTAGAGCTTACAGTAAAGAATTCACAACTCTAAGTCCCCCCCCCTTTTCAAATTTTCATTCCTTTCAACTCGGCGTCGGAAGGTTTTTTGTTGTTGTTGAACTGGTTAGGAGGAAATAAGATGTGAGATATCCCATACGTGCTGTGGGCAGTTTGTTTCTGATGTGAAATCAGCTATAAAAGACAGACACTGGGGAAAGAGAACCAATTTAGTACCTTTTCCCTTTTTTCACATTATCACATTACAGCTTGGTCTATGATCTCATACAAATTCTGTCTGCAGCTATTTTTGGAACTGCCAGATTTATATTTGAACAAAATATTTCATTTTTCATGCTATTTCCTCTCTAAAAAAGATGCACAACGGGACTTCCACAAAGAGTCTTGTCAAATGTTTTAATTACCTGTAGTAAAATGGAATGTTTATGCTGAATGAGGTATTATTTCAGGTTGCTGTCCCACCTGCTTTGAATGAAGCTCTATCATTCATACAGCTGCGTATTTCCTTAATAATGCCAGTTTTACCTTATTCGTATTTTTTTTTAGGGAAGCCTTAATGACAAAAAAGCATGACGTTATTGATGTTGACAAATACACTTTATACAACCTAGAGCTCCATTATAATGGGCAACAGAACTTTTAGGTTTTACTGGAAGGTGAAGAATGTGCGTAATTGTTTACTAAATGATAGCCTTAAGCCAGATGAAGTCAGTACAGCACTCTCAATACATTCCGCTGGATCCTGACCCTAGGTTTGAACCCAGTTGGGTAGCCAGTAGGGATATACAAAGGGACATTATGTCTATGTATGGCTAAGCTGTTGGGAGAATTACAATTCACATTAACCTCTACTGTCGCAAAATGCAGCAGGTGGCTGGTAGGCTTGAGAAAGTCTGAAAAGGCTAGAGGATCCACATCTATTTGCCTAATTTCTTTGTTTACTCATTGAAGTGTTCCAGTGGTCCTCAAAGTTCTGATTGTGTCCATTGGTGCTTTATTAACATTGTAAGAGCAATCAATAATAGAAGGGTCTCTAATGCTAATCCAAATAACTAAAAACACACAGCAAATACAGAAACTATTCAGTGCGTCATGAGAACTCTTACATCTGTGCATACCTATTTTAGTATGTTAAGAGCTTGCCAAATGACATTTATGTTGTGTGTGTGCCAAAAATATGAATCAATGTGCATGGACCAGCCTACAGCAAGTATGATGGCACTGGTGTGATACATTATAGAGCACAAGCGAAATAGGTTTTTTTGTAATGTTACAAAAATCCTAAAACAGTAAAGTTCCTTACTCCAGGGCTTGAAAAATCTCAGGAGCCGTGGCTAACTTTTTGTTCCGTGTTATCTCTGTGGATCTCTCTCTTTCTGGTTACTTAAGAATATCAAACCAACTCCTCTGGCTCCTTTTTGAGCCTTGTCTTATCCTTTTTATTAGGCTGTTAAGTACTTCTGCTCATAGGTTTAAGGCCAGGTCAGTCCTCACGGCACCAGAATATAATTACAATACGTTTTGAAAGATGACCTCCCAGCATTTATTCAAGAAGATCGTGAACATTTGGTACCAGAGTTTCCCTTGAACCAGAGCTCGTCTTTGAACTTGCTAATGCTGCAATAGGCAAAAAGAGGAAATCTGAAGGTGGGGGGACAATAAAAGGAAATACATTGTGATCTTACCTAAACACAAAACAGGAAAACAGAATATGATTATTTACTCTGTAACCAGCATCCCTGCATCCGCGAGCAAAGCTTTAAAGTTTAACTAATTGTACTGCGTATATAGCCTCATTGGCAGCTAAAGAGTTAAGTCATGTAAGCCCCTCTTGCCTTATTTCTTTAAAATAGATCTAAAAGGAGACATTCTAAGATGTTTTTCATGTATCAAAAAAAAAACTAAAATAAATTTGCACAAGATGTACTTGATACATCAAAGGCTATTTACAGCATCTACGCGGGAACTATAGAACGAATATCAGTTACATATAGAAGAAGCACAAATCAAACAGCTGAATTAATTTGCATGCTATGTGCAGAACATGTGCTATCTGTTTGACAAGAACAATATAGCCATTCTGTCCACGAGCCATGGTTTTGTACTTATGGGTTGTATTTTAAGTCTTCAGATATCGTCAGATATAGTGGAAGTGATATAGGTGACAAGTGAATCCCTTCTGTTATTATGATGAGGATAGGATTTGGTAAGCTGTATTTTTTTTTTAGGTGGGAGTAAAAAGAATGGCTCATCATTGTGAATATAGCAAGGGGAATGCTAGGAATCCATGATCAGACAGGGGGGGCAAAAAAAATGAGATTTGCACTATGCTTCTAAGGACCCCATAATGAATGTGACGCCTCCCCTTTCCACATCCCTTCAGCCATTCCCCTCCTCCAGCCCACAGATGTGTCGTGCTGTCAAAAGATGCATTGTGCTAAGGGACTGGGGACTCTGTCATACCAGAGGCATGGCACAGCCCTGCACACAGGGAACTTAATCTGCCCTGGTTTGACAGCCCCTCACGCCAAATGGGTTGCTGTATTGGGATCCCCTGGGTCAGGAAACACTGCAGATGCCCAGGTTAGTTGAGAAAGCCCAGTAAAAAAAAAGACAATGTAATGTTTTGAAATTGTTCCTTAACATACGTTTGTTTTCTAGCTACTACTGCTAGTTTTTTTTTTTTTTACTCTATAATTTGTGCCTTGTGGTTTCCACAAAATTTCTAAATCAATATGTACAACTCTACGTAGAGTTAATCACTTCCGAGCCTTGCAATTGTTTTCTGAGCTGCTAAGGGATTTAAGTGCTATACATTGGAGAGAGAGCTAAAGTCTTCTAAAGTGCTGACCTACATTATTTATTCTTCAGCCCAACAGGATATTAGACATTTACTTGCAATGATAGGCCACTTAAATGTAATAAATGCTGACTTGCAACTTTCCACTAATGACCTGTATATGCACCGTAAATATTTGTTTAAGTGATGTTAAAAAGTTAGCTGGGTACAACAATTTTGGTTTTTATTGTCATACAAATCTATGGTTGTAAACTGGATGTTACTTTAATATTTTATTTTTATTCCGTTACTGGCGATTGCTTAGAATGTTGTTTTTTTTGCGGCATTTCAATGACATTTCAAGGAATGTGCCCTGCTGCCCATAGCTAATTATTCTCTAATAGAGAGGATTATCCTATGCATTGTTTACTGCAATAGTTCACTTACTAGTCCATTGTTACATTCATAAGGAAATGATTCTGGTGTAATGTTTAAAAAACCCATCCATATCACCACTAACAGCTGACTGTCCAATCAGCAGCACTTGTCCATTGGTTGCTATGGTGATAAGTCCACTTTGGAAATGTTAGTCACTCTTTTCAGTGTCCCAGTGTTTCTGACAGAGCTACTTATGTTTATGAGAAGGGATCCTACAGACCTGTTCTGATGTGGTGGGAGTTTTGGACCAAACTCGAGAAATTCTGCCATAGTAGAACTAGTATAGGACAAACTTTGACTCGTGATGTAATAAACTATTCACATATGATGCTTGGCTTGGGAGGTCATCCAGATCATGGAAAGAATAGGGACATTGGGTCAAATTTGACTGGATGGTATGCATTTCCATGTGAACTCCCAGTACAATTTTAGTTAATACAAGTAAAGCAAATTATGGACGTCTTCCCAGTGCATGTACTCTCTGTGGATTGGCTAGACTTCCCTTTTAACTGAGGAAGATTAAGAAAATACATCCTGCAGGATACGTTTTCCATAAGCACCACCGGGTAAGGAGATATGAGGGAACTATAATATATACAGCCACTGTGTTTGTACCTTAATCTTAAAATGAATTAAAGGTTATCAGAAATGAATTTAAATTAAATATTGATTTCAATTAATTTACGTTAATTTTTAAATCAAACACCAGCAGATTCTGTACAGCTCTTACAAAAGGAGAGAATACAGAATTACTAATAACTTTAAAACTTGCAATACACAACATAAACACGTGACATAAACACGTTAAACGGTATAGAAGCAGAGGGCCCTGCTCTTTCACGCTTACGGCCTTTTACATTTCAAACTATGTTCTCATTGACCCCAGTCAAAGTTCTTTTTTCTTTATATATATATATATATATATATATACACATATATAAAAAAAAACACAACAAAGGAGCCCCAACTCATTTTAGAGCAAATGTACTAGCCATTTATATCGCTGGGTAAGCCATTCTGGCTAGAGACAAATCTGGTTCCGCTCAGATTATGACTTATATGAATAATGATAAGGTGAGCTTATTTCAGGCAGGCAATGTTTCGACACACAGGTCTTTCTCGAGGCTTGTCAAAACGTTGCCTGCGTGAAATAAACTCACTTTATCATTTGAGTGCTGAGCCTCTGCTTCTTTATTTTGGATTTATTGAAGGACTTGGTGGTATCCTGGCTTGTGCACCATCTCATTACTGAGTGCTGCATTCGAACCTTTCTTTCTGTGTATGATATGAACAATGAACCAGAGAGAAGCCAAATAATGCCCGTCACTTTTAAGAAGTATGGCTGTGGCAAAAAGAAGATTTAGACTTTTTTTTTTTTTAATTTACTTCTTGGCTCGGCTAATCCGGTTCTGGCAAGCCAAATTTTGGTTGAAATTTACGGTTTTAACTCTAGTTAAATTAAATTCCTAATTTATCTCCCCAGTGGCACTCCCTAATTAGTTGCCTGGTTTGGTTAAATCGGGCTGTCCACCTGTGGCCCTCAAGCAATGGTTGTATTATAATTATGTTGTAGCAGCAATTTCTGTACAGACCATCACTTTTGCAGGCAGCGGGTTAATGGGTTAAGGCAAATCTGAAACTGGTGACCGCTTCTTGATGAAGCACATTTTGTAGATAGAAATACCCCTATTCTATACCTTAATATTTAAGGAGACTCCACCCTTTAAAGGGAAAATACCCATAGATTGTATTCACCCGGCCTGTATTTCTGACTAGCAAATGCTTGTTTCAGCATTGACTTTTTAAAACCAGAATGTAAAAAAAATAATTGTATCTTCTCCTCATCATAAATATAGTATTTCATTGTTTTTACTGTTTTTTTTGTTTAATACTTACTAACACAGGAAACAAAAACATTTCTGACCACTTGCAGCAACATTTTGTTGCAGTGTGACACTGTGTCAATGAATGGGTTAAAATCACTCTGAAAGTGTTGTTTCACACACGAGTATCCCTTTTGTATACACATTTGGGGAAGTGAGCTTAAGATTTTCAGAAATTCCATGTTGTATTCATCACCCAAAGTAACAAAGTAACAGGAACTCAAGAGACAATCCATGTAGTGACACTGGTCTCTAGAGCGTTTTTATTCATAGAAAACCATTTCCTGAGCAATTGTTCTCTATGCATAAATATAGACAGTCGCTGACTTTCCGCAGCGATAGATCAAGAGGTTTCCAATTTGGTTTATTCTGCATCCAGACGTCCTCACCTACAGCCGGTGCGCTCAGGAATTTTACGCTTCTTTCTCTTATGTACGGATCTGGTCTAAACGTTTCTTTTAGGGGATTGTGTGCTGTTTCGTTGAGCCGAGATACATTTTCTAGACACGTTCTCCCAGCAAATAAGACTCACCTTTTTTTTTTTTCTAGACAAAGATCTCCATGGTTACTGACAACACCCCCTTATATACTTGAAATAACAGTCTTAAACAGATGAGAATTCTGACCTTCCGCGCAGATAAAAGCTGACAAAGGAAACGTTCGCAATGATTACGAATATATTTTTTTCCCATTTTTTATACATTGCTAGCATCGGAGTCATTCCAATGTAATGGCTTTTGACTACAGAATATTTTTAGCCTTAATGTGTTTGCTCGCATGCATTACTTAAAGCAGTGAATTGATTTTTTTTTTTTTTTTACATTTTTCTTTGTTTTAGTGTCTTCTATAGGTAAAGGAGCAGCAGAAAGGGCAGACCTGGGATTACTGGCCAGCTGGTCTCACTGGCAAGGCTACAATACAAACCGCAAAGAAAGATGTCTGGAAGTGTCGACAATGGCATCAGGCAAGTAGATAACAGCGACTACAAGCATGCTTTGGGTATCTAGTGGTTTAAACAGGCCATTGATAAATAATGCACGGACATGTTAATTTAAGTGGTGTAATGTGTTAGCAGGTGCAGTCTTTTTTTTTCTCTCGCATGATGTGCATTGAAAGGCTAGAATGAACACAAAGCTTGAGGAGGCTGAATGCGAATCGATGGCTTATTTTTACTTCGGGAATAGAAATCTGAGTTGGGCATGAATGCAGGTCTTCATTAGAAAGAGATGTTTAATAGAGATATCAATGCTCCCGATAATATGTGATAATCGTGATCCGTGGAAAAATAATCTCAGTACCTACAAAGCAGTTGATTTCCACTATAACTGCACTCTACCCCGTTATCCACGTGGGCAAAATGTGTGCATGAATTATGCGTTTCTTTTTTTTAACCAATGCTGTCCTGTGTTTAGAGGTGGGGGTCAGGGAAATGATAACAGGATTGTAAGAGGAATGAGCGTGTGAGCTGTACGAGGCTGTCTGCATGTATCTGCATTGTCATCCCAATACAGTATAGGACTTTGTGCGATGTATTGCATGTGGGCTTCTGCTGTGTTCAACTCCTAACATTGTTTGCAATGGAATCCAGAGCGGTGATGAGTAGATCACCACCTTGGAACGTCTGCCTCAGCTAGGACCATGAAAAACGTCTGGTCGTGCTTGGCAGATGTTTGCGTGAGCTGAATCTGAGATTGTAGGTTCTCAGATTTTTTCTTCAATTTCACAGATCTAAGATTGTAAAAAAAAAAAAAACTGACACAGAACTTGCAATCTATAGTAAACAAAGCCATCTAGTCGATACCTTTTATTGCGCCAAGATAGAAAAAAAGATGCTTTTAGGACCTCAGAGGTCTTTTCTCAATGGGATCTAAAGAGCTTTCATCTACTCTGACCCCTGGCCATAAAGAGTTCAGTTTCCAAGGTACTGATAAACTAAGAAGTTTGTATGGAGGACAATTTCGATAGAAAAAGACAAACCATAAAACACCTGACCATGTGGGAATTTGTAATCCAACATGAGATTTTACATGACTTGCATAGTATCTTGCTAACTTTTAATTATGTCCACTTCTGATGTGCTGTTTATTCTGGGATACGTGAATATTGAAAGCAGGGTGTATTTTCCACACTTTGAGAACAGATGATGCAATGGCAAGTGGAAAATCAGTCTGATTCAGAGCGGTTAGACCATGATTGTGATGATGGCAGATCTATCCTTAAGATGCTTCTGAAAACAGTCTAAGATCATTATTTTCTCTGGATTTATACAGAATGTTCTCTGAATACAGTCAAAAGAGTCACGTACTGGAGACCGTATCTCCAGAAGGATATAGATATGTTGGAGAAAGTTCAGAGAAGGGCTACTAAAATGGTTTATGGATTCCAGGATAGGAAAGATTAAAGGATTTTAACCTATATAGCCTGGAAGAAAGATGTGACAGGGGGATATGAAAGAAACATGTAAATACTCAAAGGCAATCAACATGATAAAGGAAGAGAGTTTATTTAGGAGAAATACTACAACAACAAGAACACATAGTCATAAGCTAGAGGGGCAAAGGTTTAAAGGTAACATCAGGAAATATTACTTTACAGAAAGGGTAGTGGATGCATGGAATAGCCTTCCAGCAGAAGTGGTAAATGTTAATACAGGAGTTTAAGCATAGGCATAAGGCTAAGCTAGATACAGAAAAAGGCCAGATACCAAGGAACGTATTGAGAGGTTGGGCAGACTGGATGGGTCGAATGGTTCTTATCTGCCGTCACTTTCTATGTTTCAGAGCCATATAGAACTATTTTATCTAATTCAGCAGAACGTTCCGCGGGTCCCACTGTTCAAGAACCTTAATAAATACCACAAAACCTACTTTGCCTGTAATTCTTAACTTTTCTACTTAATAGAACTCCCATTTGCAGCAAGCTTACTGCTAGTTTTCTGAGGACTATGTTTTCTTAATTTTCTATAGACTATGTTTTGTAGATATATATATTTTTTTATTTAAACATCTTTAATTCTATGACCAGCTCGGAGGTTTTCATTAAATATTTTCTGTAGCAAAATGATTTCAGAAATTAATAAATGTTTGCTATTTAATGTTTTAATGTTTAGCAATCCTATAATTAACTTAAGCTACTTGTTAGCTACTTACAATAATCACTAATTCAGGACTTGGCAGTTTCTTGACAACTCTCAGTATACTTGGTGAGCCAAGGGATAACAATAGTTAGAAATGCGAATAGCTGAATGAAGTGGTTACGCCTTATCTGTTGACTTTTTGGGTGGCTGCGTGGAGATGTTGCATATAGTTATATACTAATCACAGCACTGTGGCTCCATTTAAAGGACAGCCAGGTCATCATGTCACCCAATAATCTGGCAATTGGACCTCTCATTTATGTCACCTTTTGATATAGCCCTTTCTGGCACCTAAAGAAATTAGTCTGTTGAGAATTTAAATTCTACATAGACTTGCCCAACCCAGAACCACCAGAAAAAAGCAAAGAAAGGCTACAGAAAGCTGTGATTCCTTAGAGGTTAAAATCCCAAAACTTTATTAATCCATGAAGTTAAGAGAGTACCGACTGGTCATATGACAATCAATGGCACCTATTATTTTGAACCCGAAAGAACCACGAAAGGTACTTGACAGCCTCTTTATATTGCCATTTGATCAGATTTGCTGTATTGATGGATTAATAAATCTTCCCAGATTTTAACCCTTAATAAATCCATGACCTGATAACCATTTTGGAAATACTCTTGCTTTTCTTCCCTTGAGTCTTTTGGTTTGCAGACCCCCACCTGTGACTGTCAGATTGCAGTCCCATCTAATATGTACACCACTGATATAGAGATGGGGAGTTACACCATCACCCTGTGCTTAAAAAAAATAGGGTGTTGCACTAATGACTTGGTAAAACTTTGCTTTTGGGATGAATTAAAGAATTCACAGATTTACACATGCCACCTAAGATTGTTACAGGCCAGTGGCTGTGTTTCTTCTAATTGAGCTAACTCAAAAAGAGCTTTGCGTAGGAATGTCTGTACATTTTCAGAATCCGCACATTTCATAAAGAATAGTGTTCAAACCCCACCATTATTAGTTAAAATCAGTTTTAAGAGAAACTAACTTAAAAGTGTAGTGGGCAACTTGCGCAAGCTGCGAGAGTAGATAAGATAAAGTATATAATAATGAATAGAGTCAGTTCATTATAGTTTTGTTTTTCATTTCATTTTTTCCTGAAAATTTACTATTTTTAGTCATGGCTGCTATGTATCCTCGTAGTCACACTACATATTTTATCTGCAGTTGCATGAGACGTGTCCATGCTTTCTTTCTCCGTAGATGACCCGGAGGATTCAGAGCTTGTCTCTGTGGCTGAGGAGACCCCACTGGGGAAGGACTCTGTCTCCCTGGCAGTGGGAGAAGGATTTACCGCTGGTAATGCATGGAGTACAACCACAATGAAACATTGAGAGGTTTTACTGACTCGTATTGAGCACTGAAATCTTTCAGAATACCCAGTCATTTTAATATAGATTCATCAAGTTTTAGAGCATTATCATTATAATTTAAAAATTCTAATTATCACCAATTAAAATAATTCCCTCAATTTTGGCATTATAAATATTTTTTTCCGAAAAAAAACCATAAAAAATATACATGCATTATTTCATCTTTTTAGAATGACATTTGAAATCCTGGATATAAGATAACCTTATTGACAAATTTACTTTGGCTCTAGTAGCCAGCCGAAGAAATGTAGGAGCCAGTTTGTTTTTTAAGATGTTAGTTAGGGCTGAAGCTTTACATAGTGTTTTTTATTGGTAGTTTGAGAATATTTAAATCCAGCATGTGTATTAGATATGAGCTCCTTGCTCTTAAACGCTATCCACTCCAAATTTCCTACAATATTCCAAAACATTTGGAGGCTGGCTCCCTCACAAGTTATTTTATTTCTGCCATTCAGGGACACGGTTTGAAGATCACACACACAGGCGTGAATTATACACATACCTCACATACACATATGCACACATTGTGACACACATAAAATACGTATTATATAAATTATTAAGAGAGCATTAGCAACATGTCAAGTTCAAATCTGCTTTCAGATTCATATGAATTGCAAATGTATCGAATTTTGGTAAATTTAGCAATTTGTACAAAGCCTCAAAAACAAAGGCAGACCCCCCCCCCACGAATCAGAAGAAAACAAAAAAGCTTTGAATTTCCATCTGAAACGTGTGGGTCCACATTCACTCCCACTCTCACACTTGTTCACTTTCTCTCTCACGCTCTCTAAATGTTTCCCTGCTTTCTCTGCCAACTACTTCCACTTCTGCTTCTTCCACATCTTCTTTATCTTCTGTCTTCTCCCTTCTCTTCTCTCTTATTTCTTCAATCTGCTATCTTCTATCTTCACCTGCATCTTTGCAGACATAGCCCAGCGGGTTCCATTGCTGTGATGTCCTCCCTCGATCCTCACTTGAACTCGGGGCAATATTGCGGCAGTATGTTCTCTCCTCGATTCTGCCGCAGATGCTGTGATTTTGGCCACACTTGAACGCGGGGCAATATGGCCCATTTGTCTAATACATTTATTAAGCAGTTTCACACAATGAACCCCTCTATTACCGGACATGAGCAATTTCAGAGAATGAACCCCTCTATTACCAAATACGAGCAGTTTCACAGAATTAACCTCTCTATTGCCAGACAGGAGTCGCTTCAGAGAATTAACCCCTTTATTACACTTTTCAAACCTTCAGAAAGGTGGTAACACTACAGACACACCAGAAAGCAATTTGTAGGGTAACAACTTTGTTGCAAATAACTAATTGTTCACATTAGTATATAGTTGAACTCCTTAAACTGGTAATATGAAAATGCAGTAATTATGAGTATAAACATGTATAGCTGTAGCCCTACTTCCTGCTTGAGCACTGCCAGTGTGTAATCAAAAATGGTTTAATCTGATTACATTGCTTATGATCAAAGCAAGAGTTTACCAGCCTCATGGTGTGTTTGCAGGCCTTGAGGCCTGGAGTTCAACACCCCCAGTGAAGGGCCATATGCCTTTACCATTTTATAAGGCAATTGGTAAGACTTTGAGAAAATACTCTAAATAGGAAACGGGGCATAATAATGCCCTGAAGGCAGTGCAAGGCTCCGTACTAAGTGAGAATGTACTAAGTGAGGTAAATGGAGGCAGGTCAAGGACCCGCAGATTTAATTTAGGTATAGGTTAATATATTATATTACTAAAATATAGATTAATGGTGTTAATGCATCTGAGCTTTTTATACACCTGTTCAAGAAAAATGTGAGTGTACAGGGCCAGTATCAAACAAGTATTCTTGTATTAGAGAAGACACAGATCATGGTTTCAGTCCTAGAAATAATGGACTACAGTTACTAGGAACTTAATGTGTCCTCCAGAGATAATGCGATATTACAACCTTTGCAAAATTATGGTTAACAGTGGCTGATAACCTCGTGGCTTAGATATGCAAAAAGCCGCAATTATGTAAATTATACATCTGTTTCATGATTGTGAGGCACATTATTCTATATTAACCTGTTAAATTGTGATTTGCTTCACCCTCTTCTGAGACCCGAAGAAAGATCATTTTAACTTTTATAATGCTTATTACAAACATAGGTTTTAATTTCTAACATCATTTGTCACAAATAAGATAAACACAGTTAAACTGTAATACAGATGTCCTTTCTTGTAATGCAAAAGAAAATAAAAATGCCGCAGGTATTCAGAATTTGGCCATATTTCTTATTATATACTTTATACAAAATGTGTGCACTACTAGTATGGATGGTGATATTACTACTATTACTAAAAATACTTTTATTCTTATTATTGTGCTACAAAGCGTGGTGGTGAAATTAAATAGTACAACATATTTGTGGTTTATGGAAGGTCTTTTAGAAATAGATTGCAAGCTCTGTGGGTGGGGGTAAATACATTAAATCCAGTTTAGCAGTTCTGACTGAAATGTATATGCACAATGTAGGTATGTTGATTGCCTAAATCACATGTTCTGTTTGGAGCTTGGTTTAGTAATTGGGTGTACCCCCACTAAAGCGAACGTTTGGAGGAGAGTTAGACACTTCAGCTGCATGATGATAGAATGCTGTTTGCAAGACCAACCTCAATGAGCTTCTCCTGCATGATGTAACTGGCATACCATGTATACTTAATAGTTAAATCGGTGGAAGTTCTTAAAAATCACCTTTTTGCAGAAGCAGTCCTTTTGCAATAGAAACTTACAATCGTTTGCCTTTTATAATGTATAGTGAACTTAGTAGGTTCAAAACTGCAGGCAATCCCTCCTTAGTGAATAAACCCCTATAGTGCTTTGGGTATTATGTCTGTTCAATAAACACTGCTTGTTTCCTCTGCGCCTGCCCTTCCTGTTATTTACAGAAATCTCCCTGTCCTTCTCCATCCTGCGACGCTCCACCCAGGGCCCTAACGTCCAGCTGCAGGAGGTGGCAAGAAAAACTCTGTGGGCCCTGGAAAATGACAACAAGGAAATGCACATGCTATTTAAGGTAGGAGCTCTTCCTGTTTGCCTAGTGGGTCTGCGGGGGGTTATAATATTATTCTATTTTGACTTACTTGTGCTGATCTTTGTTAGGTCAATTCATCTAATTCATCTTTTAGTTGATTCCTCTTATAAATAATGTGAATCTGGATTATTTCTACAGCTATTCTTTTATTGATACATGAAGGCACATATTCATAAAACGTTTACATTTATTTATAGAACAATTTTTAATATTTAACAAATTATGTATGTTTGCTCTAACATATACTATATAACTGAAAGTATGTGGACAGCCCTCCTTATTATTGAGTTTAGGTTTCAGCCAGGTATGGCTAACTGGTATAACAGGTATTGCTAACAGGTGTATAAAATCAAGCATATAGGCAGCCATCTCCATGGACAAACATTGGCAGTAGAATGGGTCATACGCAAGTGACTCTAAACGTGGTCTGCCCTGCTATACTGTAAGTGCAATTATTTTGAAATGAAAGCATCTAAGATTACAACAGCTCATACATGAACCGGTTAACCATGCGCACTAAGAGCAGGGCTGCCGACTGTCGAAATGCCTAGGGAGTAAATATCAACTGCTTTCCAAACTGCTTCTAAAAGCAATATCATCATCATGGGTTTCCATGGCCAAGCGGCTGCACACAAGCAAAGGATCACTATGTGCAATGCCAAGTGTTGGCTGGAGTGGTGTAAGTCACACCGCCTCCGGAGCAGAGAAAATATGTTCTCTGGAGTAATGAATCACACCTCACTATCTGGATATTTGATGACTGAATCTATTGCGGATGCCAGCAGAACGCTATCTATTGGAATGCAGGTGTGGAGGAACTTTAGTGGCCTGCACAGAGGCCTGACCTCAACCTCATTGAACGCCGTAGAGATGAACCTCACAAATGCCTGACCTCACAAATGCTATTTTGGCTGAATGGGCACATATTCCCACAGAAACACTTCATAATCGTATGGAATGCTTTCCCAGAGGAGTGGAGGCTGTTATAGCTGCATAGAGGAGGGATTGCATATTAATGCCTGTGGTTTTGGTGTGGGACAGAAACAAGCTCATACAGGTGTGATGGTCAGGTGTCCATATACTTTTGGTAATATAGTGTATGTGCCAGAAAGAAATAAAGATTTGAAGTTAAAATATTTAATTTCAAAGTTTCTATGTACTTGTCACTGCCAAAAAAGTACTTCTCCTTTGGAGCCAAAAATCTTTCACCTACCATATTACTTCTGAAGTGGTTAAAGTTAATACAGTAAACTTTATGAGGGTAACTTTCACAGTGGCAGCTTTTAGCATAATGTTTTTTTTTTTTTTTTTAAGTATCTGTAGGTTGTACCTTTTGTTTATCAATAAGTACAATTGTGTTTGAGATATTTAGTTTGAAAGTTCTCCTGAAATAATCAGTGGCAGCCTGTGGCAGAACAATCAATGAACATTTTGTCAGGAAGCCCTATTTCTCCCTGATCGGTATTACAAAAGCTGCCTGAACCAATCACTCACAGTCAGCTACTTAACTGGGATAACTTAATGATCCTGTCATATCTAAAAAAATAGATTATGTATGTTTAGTTAATGTAGAGAGTGTAGCTTTAACATTTAGCAATTAAGAAAAATAACAGTTCTGGTTTAAGCTGTAATTTTAGATGTTATGTAAAAAGGTCTTACTTTACAGAGAGAGTGCTAGATATGTGGAATAGCCTCCTGGATGAAGTGGTAGACGTGTATACTAGACGTGTGCATTTGTATTCGGGCAAACATGAAAGCGAACACGAAGGATGCATTTTCATTGGTCAGCCCGAATACCAAACATACGAACGTGGCGGCGGCAAAACGTATACAAAGACGAAGACACACAACACGAAGAATCTTCATGTTCGTCTTCGTATACTAATCACCCTGGTCCCTTCCCCATCTAGCCTACCTTATCTGCGCAGCATCGCAGGGGTTAACGGGAAATTCGTAGGTTCGCCGTCATGAGTTAACGGACCGTGCGTGCGACTCTATTGGTCGACTGCAGGGGTCTCCTCTGGTATCAACCGATTGGTTGATGCTAGAGGAGGCCCCTGCTGGCAACCAATAAAGTCGTTCTTATGGCCCTATAACTCCTGACGACGAAGGTATGGATTTCCGCTCCCGTTAACCCCAGGGATGCTGCGCAGATAATGGGAGCCGAGATCCGTAAGTTTGCGTCAGTTGTTAAATACCCTTAACTCTTGGAGCGGTGACACAGGCCAAGTTCCCCATCAGGAGTTAAAGGGCCATGCAAGCGACTCTATTTGTCGCCTGCAGGGCCTCCTCTGGCATCAACCTTTAAAATCCTGGCGACAAAGCTGCTGCGTAGCGCGTACTGCGTTAACCCCGTAATAACCCCTTCTACAAAAATGAAGAAAAAAATGAACACGAAGGATGCACATGAATACTTGCACCAACCGAACACAGGAACGGGCGAATATGCGTGGAACACAAAGATTTTTGTCCCCACAAAGTCGAACACGAAGAGTTGGCCGGCACCCAAGTCTAGTGTATACACTATAATGTATGAGAGAGAAACTGAGAAAGACTGCATCTGAAATCAGAACTGGATGCCAGGGACTTTCTTGTAAACATGAGGCACTTAAAGACTGCAGCACCGTTAAGACTAGGAGATTAACAAAAGTCAAAACAGTTTCTAGTTGAAAGGGGAGAGGATGTAAAAGACTTTTGGCCCCTTCCAAAGTAATGTGCCGATCAAGCTCTGGTACATCAGTATAGATAAAATAAGGTATTTTACAGTGTCTAATAATTGGTATTTTGCAACACCATAAAATAAAAATGATTAACAAGGTTGTACGAGAGATGGAGATAAAAATTCCAAACTAAGTCACATGGCACGATTAGAAGGTAAAAGTCTATTTCATTGAATTGTTTGCACATGGTTGTTTGTGTAAAACTGTGGTACCTATCACACCAATTTAGCTCATGTTAAGTAATTCAGAAAGGATTTGTTTATATTTTGACGAGTTTTTGAATTAGACTTAATGTTTTGACCTGCCTCGGTCTGCTTTAAGGCTACTGACTGAGAATTATAGGACTTCTGCTAAAGAAGTGGTGGGACAATTGTCACTTGAGTAATCTAGTGTAATCTCTAGACCTGTAGTGTGGTTTACAGGCAGCATCTGCTATTTTTTTTTAATAATTTCAGGGGGAATGCCGTCCACTTAAAAGTACAGGCACTGTCAGACTATTTTTGAGAAGGTCTTCCTTACTGTCTGTAAGGGTAAAAAGTTGTGAATTCTGATGTCACTATTAGTTTGGTTCTTTATGCTGTATAGTTAAGACGGCAAGATTTTTATTCTAAAAATTCAAGTGTGAAACCTTATTTCATGTTCCTTAGCAAATGCCCTCTCTGTATATCTCATCCCCTGCTTATGCTAAAGTGTAGTAAAAGAGACAATAAGGCCAGTCATTTTAACCGTTCATACACATTTATTATCAAGTCCTTAATGCCTCTTTAGAAAAAGTCTGACATCAACATTTTCAATGTTGTTACAGACATGTAATATCAAACATTACCCCGTGCATGTTTTTTCAGATAGTTTTACCAGATACTGCAGATACTTGAAGTGTTAATATGTAACATTAAAAATGCAACATTTGCAGATTTAAAAACTTAATAGGATGTTGGAATACACAGTACATCATTAACTAACAAACTTTAAAAACATCTTGTGACTTTTGACCAGAATTTTAGCATAGTGTAGGCAGATTTTAATAGGTATTAACAATCCTTTGGCATTCTTCCATTTTTGCACAGATTCTGCTGTTCTCTGAATATTGAAATATGTCCAATACAATGTTCCCTCTAATTTTAGTAGTTTACGTGCGCTGAAATCTTATGTTGTCCAAATGTTTTTCCTGTTACAAAAGTACGTGCCCACTGGATACTTATGCCAAATGTAGATCTGAAATCGTTTCAAGATAATTTTGGCAGAGCCTCTCTCTCATGGCTAATAAAAATTATTGCCATGTTTTCATATAATGCAAATATGAAGTTATTTATTTGGTTAATATTTTACCCAATACTTTGAAGTACTTTGTTTAGTTTGTTGCTCCATTAAATAAAAGGAAGGTTCCCCAAATGCCCGTTGACATGTGTATATATTTATGTGCTTGGGGTGTGTGTGTATGTGTAAGTGTTGGAGAAACGTGTGTGTAAATGTAGGTATAAGGTGTTAGAGTGGGTGTATGTACGTCTTTATGTATTATGGGTAAATGTGTGGTGTTACAGTGGCTGTGAATTTAAGTAATCCACCAATGAACTGTTGAACCTGCAACCTTCCAAATATGTTGGTTAGGTTGGAAAAGTGCTGATTACAAAATGCTACATTGTTTACAAAATGCTACACTGTTACAAAAAAAACAGCATGTCAACTCTCTGCTCTATTTTCTAGCACTTGGGCGTATTCTATGCAGCCTTCGCAGGTTATAAATATAATCCTCTACGTCAGCGGTTCTCAACCTGTAGGTCACGACCCCTTTGGGGGTCGAACGACCCTTTCACAGGGGTCGACTAAGACCATCGGAAAACACATATTTCACAATATATAATTACATAATTTTATGGTTGGGGGTCACCACAACATGAGGAACTGTATTAAAGGGTCGCAGCATTAGGAAGGTTGAGAATCACTGCTCTACGTTTTTTTTTTTTTTTTTTACTATTCACAAAGAACGACGATTGGCTAACACACCAACCAATCAGCCTTTGAAACGGCATCTATCAATGCCAAAAAAAGCTTGCTATTTCTAGATTGAAACAGTAAGTGCATGCAAAACATACTCACACCATATATGCTTTATTCTAGGAGCTGTCCGCCAGGCTAGTATCTGTCCAGGCCCAGAAAGATGTCTTTATGATCACCTTTAAGACTATAGAAGAGATCTGGAAGTTCACAACTTATCTCTCACTAGGTAAGGATAACAACGAGGTTGTATTTGTCTTTGTAAATTTAAATGGTTCAATGCCTTATTAGGTAGTGGTCAGATTTATTTCAATTCACAATAGACACAGAAAGAATATGGATTTATAATACAATGGGCATATTTCATTGCAGAAGACGTGGAATGACAAACAAAAATAAAACTTAACTTATATACTCAATTTAGGGTTTTGTGAAATTTTTAAATTTTATGTTCGATGATATCAAGGTATCTTTATACAAAAATAAATCGATAGGTTTGACCGGATCTCAAAAGGCTGCCGATTATAGCCCCTTGCATATATTTTTGTGGGGCTGCCTGAGAAAATGCCCAAACCAGATAAGTTGGTCTTTCCCATGCCTGTTCCTAAACCTTAACTTTTTCCCATTCTCTGCATCGTTTCATCTCCCTCCCGTCCACCTTCATCTACACACTCCGCATACTTGCCTTCTTTCATTTTATAAGCATCATTTGTTGAAATGTATTCATTTAAATCCGAAACTGTACTTCAAACGGTAAATTAAACTGCAGACATTTAGGCCTCCTCTTTAGAAAGGAGCTTTTGTAAGTGTGAGATTTGTTGCGATTATACTTTTAAAATGTCATTGTTTCCTTTAGTCTGTATATTATTATTATTATTATTATTTTTGCGTGTGTTAGAGGGTCTCATCTTTATGGTCTCCCTAGGCTTTGTGGCGTGCAGCTTGGAACACCTGCTGTTTGATGAGAGATACTGGCTGAACTCAGCTCTGGTAGAAGATACAGAAATTCAAGTCTCCGTTAACCAAGATGAGCTGGCAACTCTCTACCTAGGACTATTGTTGCAAGAAGGTAAATGCATTTTTAACATATAAACACTGGAACCAGACATTAGTTAATGATAAGCGTTCTTAATAAAAATATGTAAGGGTGGTGTTATGGGCAATACTATAGAATAGTTTTCTATTGTACTATTACTTGGAAGAATTTAAAAACCTAATGAATTATTTATGTTTTACTTGCCATTAAGAGACAGCACCGGACAATTATTTTAAACTCACTCCTCCCACCACACAAGTGCCTTATTAATGGTGTCCACGCAGGGCATTAAGTCACAGGAGAGTAGGGCTGCAACTAACGATTATTTTAATAAATCGATTAGTTGGCCGATTATTTTGTCGATTAATCGATTAATCGGATAAAAAAATACATTATTTTAAATTGAAGAAAAATTGCAATAAAAAACGTACAATTTACACTTTCATCTCTTTATTGCAATGGCCTCTCTCTATTCACCTTCTTATTTTACTGACATAATAATAAAAGCTACAAGAACCCAAACACGGCGTTTCTCAAACTAGGTTTTAATACAAAGTTATTAGTAAATATTAATTCATATGTTAACTATTTTTCATATTTAATAAAAACTGAGAAAAAAGCCTTTTTTAAATTTTTTTTATTTACCAAACTGCCCCCAGTTATGCACATCTGACCCCCAGCTTGCCACTCTGCCCCATATATGCCTTATACCTCTTATATGCCAGATTCCACTGTGCCCCCTGATATGCCACTGTGCCCCCTGATATGCCTTATACTCCTTAAATGCCAGTGATATGCAACTGAGCCCCCTGATACACCTTTTACCCCCAGATTTGTTTTATGCCCCCCTGATATGCCTAATATCGATATGTCTTATACCCCTATATGCCACTGAGCCCCCTGATATCCTTTTACCCCCAGATATGTTTATGCCCCCTGATATGCCTAATATCCATATGCCTTATACCCCCTATATGCCCTAAAAATTCATAATACCCCCCATACACCACTCTGGCTCCTCCCCCTCCCATACACCACTCTGGCTCCTCCCCCTCTCATACTCCACTCTGCCTCCTCCCCCCTCCCATACTCCACTCTGCCTCCTCCCCCCTCCCATACTCCACTCTGCCTCCTCCCCCCTCCCATACACCACTCTGCCTCCCCCCCGCCCATACATCACTTTGGCTCCTCCCCTCCCATACATCACTTTGCCTCCTCCCCCTCCCATACATCACTTTGGCTCCTCCCCCTCCCATACTCCACTCTGCCTCCTCCCCCCTCCCATACTCCACTCTGGCTCCTCCCACACACCACTCTGCCTCCTCCCCCTCCCATACATCACTTTGCCTCCTCCCCCCTCCCATACTCCGCTCTGGCTCCTCCGAACCTCCGTTTCTGACAAGACACCAGGGAGCCGGGTAGAGAGGCAGAGTGGCGTATGAGAGGGGGAGGAGCCAGAGTGGTGTATTGGAGGGTGGCTCCCATACACCGCTCTGCCTCTCTACCCGGCTCCGTTACTGAAGGCACTTTCACTGCAGCTTCATAGAAGCCACAGTGTAAGTGAAGGGCAGTAACGGAGTCTGTCTGTGCGATACAGACCCTCACCGGCTGTCAGAGAGGATGATTCTCTGTCAGCCGGTGGGGGTCTGCATCGCACAGACAGACTCTGTTACTCACCTTCACTTACACTGAGGCTTCTATGAAGCTGCAGGGAAAGTGCCTGTCAGTAACGGTGCCGGGTAGAGAGGCAGAGCGGTGTATGGGAGGGGGGAGGAGGCAGATGGGAGGGGGAGAGAGACGGAAGTGAGAGACCGGCCGACAGTGAGGGGAATCCAGGTCTCCTGCAGCGTAGCGGGGGATCTGGATTCCGGTGTTATAATCCGATCTCTGTTTGAGGTCGGATTATATAAGGAGAGGAGTTTTTCAGAGCATTTGCTCTGAAAAAAACCTCTTTTTATAATCGATAAAAATCGATCCGATTAATCGATAATGAAAATCGTTGACAACGATTTTCATTATCGATTATTATCGATTTTATCGATTAGTTGTTTCAGCCCTACAGGAGAGTTTCAGTGGGTTCAGAGTAATGTACTAACGCTGATTCAGATCCATGGTAAGCAATACAGTCATGTTAGGATTTGGCAAGATCGCGGTACTTTAACATAGTGGTGGGCTAAGCAATATATGGCCTTATATGTGAGAAAATACACATTATACTCAAAGTGTTTTTAAATAGCATTTGCATTGTGTACCTTCTAGATATATACTTCTTGTTTGCCTTTTTGTATGTATAGATGATTTCAGGAGCACCCTAAAAATTGCATTTATATGCTTGTTAGGTGCATATGTTAGGTGCATATATATATATATATATATAAACTAAAAATACAAAAACTGAAGCGCTTATGGGACCTTCCGCAATACTTACATTTACAGTTACAATATATCAACATTTCAGTCATATTTCAAAAGCATCTTGATAAAAACCTGTTGTTTTGAAATGTGACCAAAACATTTTGACTGGTTTGTAGGAAGTCCTGTGACTGCTTCAGTATTTGCATTTTGAGTTACAGGTTTTTAGCAACTAGTACATACAGTATATACATACACTATTTATTAGACTCCTTAAAACCTTCATGACGTTCACTGCCATCATAAAAATGTATGCCTAAAAAACCTGTTGTGACGGCATGGAACGCAATGTCTTCTGTAGTGGTGTGCCTGCTACTCAATGTTTCCCAATGTGTACATCCAAGGCAGTCTCTGGGAACCATCATTGACACCTTGCGCAATCACGAGAATACAGAAGACTACTTCTTATTATTATATTTATTTTATTTATATAGTGCCAGCAATTTATGCAGCGCTTAATACAATACATATATTCAAGGGTTATGACAAGATGAGAATTGACTAAGACAAACCGATACATTAGGTGGAGAGAGCCCTGCTCACAAGCTTACAATTCTTATACTGTATGTTTATAAGCCCCATTTTTACACTACACGTGTGGCTCCAGTAATGTGGAGTAAGTGCTGCTGATTGGTCAGAGACTCATCTACAGTTCGATCACCTATATATAGTTTATGTGTGTCTACCCTGCCCTGTGTACTGTCCTGAAGTAAGATGTGTGTTATGCATTGTGCCCTGTAGCTTCCAAAACCCATACAATAACCTATCCATATAGAGTATATCCGTAATCTGAAGAATCAGATGAATATGGTTTGATGGGTTTCTGTGCACTTGAATGTAACCTGTGCAATAAGTGCTAACCAACGTGAAAAGTTTGAAAAACAAAACACAGAAAATGAATATTATGGCAATTGATGGTCATGTCAAGTGCTCAAATGCTTTGTGGGTTATTTACAGTTTATTTGTTCATGGCTACAGTTACAACCCAGTACACTAACTGGGTTCTTTGAAAATGGAAAAGGGAATTGTGGTTGAAAACATATTGGAAAAATACATACAAAACTCCAGATCGTTGGGAACAAAACACTCTCAGTAAAGAATGTCAAATATATCAAATACTTAACATTTTATAATTTAATAATGCCTTTTCCTATTGCAGGAAACTTCTATGCTAGAGCTGTAGTACAGGATGGCGGACCAAGAGTGGATGACGGTGAGGAGTCAGAATTTCTGTCTGTCTCTCTCAATGATGTGGTGCATCTAAGGGATATTGGTGAGGAGTCTTCATGGGAGGGTCAGTCCTTAAGCACAGGAGACCGTGGTTTGATGCGCATTATCTCCGTAGAGCCATTGCCTCATCCCTTCTACCAGTAAGTTGTGACATCTATATTAGTGAATTTTGAACAAACCATATTTTTGGAGTTTATACGTATTTTCTACAGTAAAATTAAGTCATAAAAATTGCCCACATCTTCAACTCCAAATATGACCGTCCTTAAACAGGGATCAGCGGTGCATAGCACCCAGGCTCTCAAAGTAAATGGCCCTGCAACATTTAACTTCTGTTTTCGTAAAGAAGAATTCCAGCCATATTTTGCATGAACTTCAATGAATTTTGCTGCAATCAAATTGATGTAGCCATTCTTGAGTACAAAAAGACACAGCTGTCTAAAAGCATATGGTATACCTTGGTTTGCCTCTTGAATATGCTTAGTAAAACAGCCATTGAGCACTGGCAGCCAATCACAGCTATGCCAACCACTTACATGCGATTGGCTGCTGCTTAAATAAGTGCTATTAAGCATGTGCAAAATGTGTGCATACTAATGCTTCCTGTTTTCAGTAGAGACAACGTGGTAAGGACCTGAAAAAGGTTTCTCACCCTGAAACTCACATAGCTAAATAATTAATGCTCAAATATGTACAGTGAAGGAAAAAATACTTTGATCCCCTGCTGATTTTGTACGTTTGCCCACTGACAAAGACATGATAAGTCTATAATTTTAATGGTAGGTTTATTTGATCAATGAGAAACAGAATAAAGGGAGTGCTCCTAATCTCAGCTTGTTACCTGTATAAGACACCTGTCCACAGAAGCAATCAGATTCCAAACTCTCCACCATGATCAGGACCAAAGAGCTGTCCAAGGATGTCAGGGACGAGATTGTAGACCTACACAAGGCTGAAATGGGTACAAGACCATCGCCAAGCAGCTTGGTGAGAAGGTGTTGGTGCGATTATTCGCAAATGGAAGAAACTGTCAATCTCCCTCGGTCTGGGGCTCCATGCAAGATCTCACCTCGTGGAGTTTTAATGATCATGATAACGTTGAGGAATCAGCCCAGAACTACACGGGAGGATCTTGTCAATGATCTCAAGGCAGCTGGGACCATAGTCCCCAAGAAAACAATTGGTAACACACTACGCCGTGAAGGACTGAAATCCTGCAGCACCCGCAAGGTCCCCCAGCTCAAGAAAGCAGAAATGGAGACCGAACGTCTGGACTTTTTATGGTGACCATTCGGACTTTTATAATACTTATCGAGCGTGCATAACATTTTGGGTCGTGCCACAATCTGTTGTGCAATTTTACCTTTATTGTTACTTTCTACTATGGTATTACACCATTGGAGTTTGTTCATTTTACAGATTTTAAGAAGCTATTAAAAGACACCTTAACAGAATCCTTTGATGGGCCTGCTTAATCACATTTGTTTGTGAGTGAAATCTATTTTTTGCAATATTGCACTATTATTGTTATATTTTTTTATTTTCTCATGTAAATGCCCGCCCAAGTTTTGTTAATCAATAAAGCCCATGTACAGACCCATCTAAAGTTTGCCAATGAACATCTGAATGATTCCGAGGAGAACTGGGTGAAGGTGTTGTGGTCAAATGAGACCAAAATCGAGCTATTTGGCTATTAAAAAATCTGTGGAGGGAGCTGAAGGTTCGAGTTGCCAAATGTCAGCATCCAAACTTTAATGACTTGGAGAGGATCTGCAGAGAGGATTGGGACAAAATCCCTCCTGAGATGTGTGCAAACCTGGTGGCGAACTACAAGAAATGTCTAACTTCTGTGATTGCCAGCAAGGGTTTTGCTACCAAGTACAAAGTCATGTTTTGCAAAGGGGTCAAATAGTTATTTCACTGAGTAAAATGCAAATCAATTTATAAAACTTATTTGAAATGCGTTATTCTGGATTTTTTTGTTATTCTGTCTCTCACTGTTCAAATTAACCTACCATTAAAATTATAGACTGATCATGTCTTTATCAGTGGGCAAACATACAAAATCAGCAGATCAAATATTTTTTTTTCTTCACTGTATACAGTCAATTCTTTAAAGTCTGTACAAAATGAACGCTGACACCCATTAAAAGGGATTTATCAAGTCTTCTCTCATGTTTCCAGGCAGATCCCACAGGTCTATGGCTTTTTAAAAAAGACTAAAACACTGAAAAATCAAAAAACACTTCAAAAAATCATAATCAAAATTAAAACTGATTGCTCTCTGCAGTGTAGATATTTCAGTAAGTGCTCAGCCAAGTGTGGCACGTCGTGCAACGCAAGATGCCCTGTGCAGAGAACCCCAGATCGCAGCATTTGGGCACATTTGTTGATTGTATATTTTAAGAGCTGCCACGTCTACATAATTAATAAATTACAAATTTGAACTGATTATTTTTTGTATAGTTTGTGCGTTCTAGATTTAGGTATATAAGAAAGCTTAACTTGTAATCACTCATAAAAGTATCATTTAGTCATTCAGCTCTCAAAAACCCTTTGATCAGTAAATCAAATGTTTCAGTCACATTTGAGCTCTTTTTATGATTTTATTATTATTTTTATTCATTTGAATGCACATAACCTGTAATATGAGTGCAATATTTCAGCAGTCAAAACAAGTGAAATGATTAGTGATGATAATCTATGGTATATAATCTGCTGGCTTTTCTGTTTTCTTTTAGATGGTTTCTTAAAACATACCCAACATCCTGTTATATTATGGAGCAGAGCTGCAGAAACATCACATCCCAGACAATTGGTATGTTTCCCATGGCCGCTTATTTCCTTCTTGCAAGACAGAAATTGCCCTTTGTTATGTCTAACTTTGTAACCTGATCAGTTAATGAAACTTAGCACCCGTTATCAGCATTGATAAAGGCAGACAAAGGGCAATATTAAAAAGATTATATACACTGTGGCTGAAAAGTTTGGGGTCACTTAGCCGTCTTCATGGAAAACAAGGACATTTCTAGCTCTAACATAATCGCAACATGATCCATTAGCGAACCCAGCATGCCATTGGAACACAGGAGAGTTCCTGGAGATATTCCTATGAAACCAGTTGTTTCCAGCTACACTGGTCATTTACAGCATGATGTCTGCACTGTATTTCTGACCCATTTCATGTTATTTTAATAGATAAAATTTGATTTTCTTTCAAAAACAAGGACGTTTCTAAGTGGTCCCAAATGTTTGAAACACAAAAAATGCTAGCTATAATGATAGACACCGTTCAAGCTATGCAATTACTTCTAATTGCACTATTTAATCGTTACAGGCTTTATGATGTATAAAGTTCGGTACTTCTTAACCCCTTAAGGACAATGGGCGGTTCCTAAACCCATTGAAAACAATGCATTTTGAGCATTTTGTATGGGCTGTGTCATTAAGGGGTTAAAATAAGTCATGTCAATAATTTTTTTCACATTTTAAATAGAACATTACTATATCCCAAAATTCTCCGTGTTCTGATAAATATATATATACATTGACTTTATGTACTATAGCACATGCGCAGGCAGTGCATTAAAGTAGAAGCAGGCTGTTAAGGCACAATATGGAGTCAGTTTTTTCTGCAAAAGGCTTAACCATTATACATTCATATTGTGCCCAATTTCACTAATACATTATCTTTATTGTATAACTAAAATGATTAAAGTTGGTATTGTATATGTACTGTCAACCAGGGGAGGGTCTGTGCACAGCCAGAGAGAACCACACAGCGACAGGATGCGATGAGCTCAGCTACGCTAGAGGGGACAGCATTGAGGTTGTTGGATTCTATGTACCTGGACTGAAGTGGTTTGTGGGCAGGAGCCCTTCCAATGGAGCCACAGGGTTTGTCCAAACAAAGCATGTGGACCCAAGCTGCTTGAAAGCTTTGTAAGTTCTTAACTCTTTACTGAATGTATTGCATTGCACGCTGTCTTGCATTTCATTTGGACCCATTAGTAAGGAAGATACACCAATAAACAGAAGCATAAAGAAGTTTGTATATAGGCTTGGCAGCTCGGAGACATGCACAAAATACACAGCTAGATTACTGAATGTCAAAAGTGGTTCAACGTAGGAAATGTTAAGTTGTGCATTAGGGAAACAAAAGTAAATTTACACCAGATTCATTTTTTCCTTTGGGCCAATTTTTAATGAAAAAAGATCAGGGGGTAATTGAATAATAGCTGCTATTTGTGGCAATAAATACTACTACTTTCCCCAGATGGGAAACAAGAATAACAGGGTAGGTTTTAGGAACAGACTATGGCATTAAATATGAAGTTTTAGTTATGAGGACAAATTGTATTGGCTTACTCTGATATGGTTAGCATTTACAAGGACATTAAAAGTCAGAAAAAGACTATTTGTAATGTAGAACATTACAGATGACGTGAGTCATCCCTACATCCTATCCTGATATCTTTGCTGATGTTGGCAGTGTGCACTGTCCATAATAACTAATACGGTGTTGTTGGGATCAGCCCTGTAGCTAGCTGCAAAGATGGAATCTGGCTATAAAAAGTCAATTCAAGTGCATTTTCACAGCACCCACTGTTCCTGACTCTCTTGGTCCAGCGAATCAACTTTTGATAACAGAGGGAAAATCCTTTTTAGGTTATACCAAAGTAGATTCCGTGTTCTACATAAAATATTATCCACTGTAAGTTAAGATGTGCATTTTAATTAAAACAGAGGTTGGCAATGTTCAAAACTAAAGTGACATGCAGGGTTATAGTCAGGAAATAGGGTAATAAAAGGATTAAACTATTGCCCTTTAGTAATAGAGTCAACAAATACAAATCAAAAAGAGGTTGGCTAGATCAATATGCTGCAGAAGAACACTAATGACACTTTAGATGGGTGAGACAGCTGGTAGTTTTCTATAATGTTATAGAACTAGTCTGTAATCCTAGATGTGGCCAACAGATGTCACTGTTGTCCCAGTATCATCACTGCAAAACAAAAAAAGAAAGGCTAAGTGTAAGAACATGAAAAAGGGAAAAAAATCCCTAAAAAAGTTAACTGCACAACATACTGTATGTTTTCAGAAGAGATTTTTATATATTTTTTTTCTCAATTCTCAGTTTATTGCACAAATGGTAACCTATACATGGCGTAAGGTACCGAATACATAGGTAAAACAGCAGAACAAGTTACATATACAGCATAGGCTGAGCCTGAACACGAATAGAAATTGCATGGAAAACATGAGACATTGAGAACAATAGTTGAGCAAATCAGGTACATACAAGAATAAAGCCACCCCCAAGGGGGAGGACAGAAAAAGGCCGATAAGCCAATCCGTACCCAATAATACAGTGCCATAAAATATGTAAAACAAAAGGAAACAAAAAACAGAATAAAACAAGTCTGTCCCAGGGTCCAGCAGATAGCTTCACTTACAAGATCACGTTAACCAAAGGCACGAACATACAAAAATAGACCCAGTAGGAGAGTAGTAGCCGACCCCTAGAGGGACACAGGTAAAGGGCGCTGTTCCAGGGACGCGATGAACGACCTCCAGTGAAACCACTTAAGTTCAACTTTATGACCTGCCCCCCTAGCTGACCATATGAGAACTTCCATGTGGTAAGTGAATTCGACCTGATGTACCCAAGCCATAAAAGAGGGAGGGGAGGCTGATTTCCAGTGGCGGGGGAGGACCGCGTTAATCAGATGAAACGTCAAGGACCGCTTGTAGCTAGAAAAAGAAGTCTGTGTGTGATGGAGCAGAATGGCCTCAGGAGAAGCCTGGAAATCGGGATTGGCCACCTCACGGATCACCGACGTGACGGAATCCCAAAAGGGTCTAATATCTGGGCAGGACCACCAAATATGCAACAGGGAGCCGGGATGGGCACCGCACCTCCAGCAGGTTGGGGGGACCTGAGGGGCGAATCTGTGAATGTCTAGGGGAACCCTGTACCATCTCGTAAGTACCTTAAAAGACGTCTCCTGCATTCGACTAGACACCGACCCCTTGTGGACGATAGAGAGGATCTTAGACCGGTCCTCCAGGTCAAATGAGCAGGCCAAGTCCCGCTCCCACAAGCTAAAATAATACGGCTTGGCGACCGGCTCGGGGGAGAGCAACAATGCGTACAATTTAGATAAAAGATGGGGCGGCTCCTTTAGTTCAAGACAAAACCGCTCCAATTGAGAGAGCGGTCGGTCCAGATGCGGCCGAACCGCCAAGGAAGAAACAAAATGCCTAAGTTGATGGTAGAGAAGAGATTTTTATATAGGTGATCTAAGTCATTTTGCCCAAGAAGGTTCATACGAACATAAGGCAGTGGGGAGAATTGTCAAATGCAAATATTTAGTTGTGTTTTACTGGCAGTTTACATACAGCCACCAAAACATCTAGCGTGCCCTTTTATTGCTCTTTTTGTGGATTTTCTATGCTTTCCTTTCTGTAAATCTGTTTGGGAAAGGGCGAGATAGTGTACGTTGGACATTATTATTATTATTGCTTTTTATAGCTCCAGCATATGCCGCAGCACAGTACATGAATTGCGTATTGCTGGGCTATTTTGCTGGTCCAGCTAAGTGGTACCCGATTACTTTGTTGCTCAATTGTGTTAGACTTCACCTACAGCTCGAGCAGGACCAATGAAATGTACCAGTCATATAATCAAATCTATATGAGCTACCCTTCTTGATATTACGCTGCAGATAATGGTATTATCAGAAGGATATAAGCTGACATTTATTGCATGCAGAAGCTTGTTTGCTGAAGAGACCTGCCTGTCTTGGAAGTTTGCACTCTTGCAGTACAAATTGCTAATAAAAGGTATTATCCTTGCCAGCTTTAAGATAAAATTTACCAGCATACTTCTGGCCTCTCCTTCCTCGATGCACGTAAACAACCTTTGCTGCTGCCAGCCACTTGCGCCGGGGCTTCTATGACGGAGCACCGGAAGGTCATGTCATGCCAGCACTGCGTCATAGAAGGCATGGCGGAAGTGTCGTCCACCGGCTGCCAGAGAGGAGGATCCATGTCCCCTGCAATGTTGCGGAGGATCTGGATTTTAGTCTTATAGTCTCTATTTGAGGTTGGATTATAAAACGAGGGGTATTTTTCATTTGCTCTGCAAAAAACCTCATCTTATATTCGAACAAATCAATTCAACTAATTGATAATGAAAATAGTTGACAGCGATTTTCATTATTGATTTTATTGTTTAGTTGTTGCAGCCCTAGTATAAATGCAACATAAAATAATGTGTTCGTAGGGTTATTCTTGCATTATGTCCATCCTGAATTTCACTCTCTGGAATGCCAAAGCTTTTACACATAACTCGAAATAGCTAAACAGCTCATAAAAAGTCCTGGCTGGTCCAAACACATTCTGGGATACTAAATTAGTCCATCCATTTAAAGGATTACACTAAGTACATTATTCAGTGGCCTAAATGATTACATATGCCAATACTATGGTGTTCTGATTGGCATACTACAAAATGGGTCTTTATTAGGACCAGATGAGTCACGATTTAACACTCATATGTGGTCTAGATAAAGTGAAAATAGTATTAAAAAAAGAAAGTTTGGCCTCACAGATGAGAGAAATTACTAAACATGCTAAAATAACAGTAATAAAAATAGCTAGGCATTAAAATAAATAGTTCATTTTATAAGCGTGTATGTGGGATAAGACATTGTACTTTGGTTACATAGTTTATAAAAGTGGGACAAAACAGGGCTCATTTTCATCAGGATAACAACAGGTTATCAATTTTGTTTTTTTTTAGGGATATTCTGGCACAAGTAATGAGATTGGGAGATCTGGCACCTTCTGCTTTTAGAAAGACTCCTCTTTTCCTGGAGAAGCCAAACAATAAAAATAATGTGTATTTTCTTTAAAAGGGATGGGATTCCTTCTGGATTCCCATTATGTTTTACCTGTGTGCTGTGCCCAACAGTCTCTCAGGGTAGTATCATTAATTAGCATTAGTAAAGGAATATGGTGTATTTTTATAGATGTTACTGCACAACTCGTCCCTCAAGTCACTTACTGAGCCCTGTGTGGTCCGTTCCCTAGGGGTCTTTGGTTCATGTGCCCCATTCCAGGTAGAATTAGTATTTCCTTATATGCGAGTTTAACATTTTCACCCTAATGGTTCTTTTTTCAACAGCAGCACATGATAAAAGGCAGGGTGAGTGAATACCCAGTCCTTCTTTAGCATAACAAAGGTCCGTGACGGGTATGACAAAACCCAATTACTCTTTAAACATGCTCTACTGAGTAATTTTCTAGGATGATGATGGATTTACTTTGAGGTTGAAAATTTTATTCTATCAAACTCAATGTTCAATTCTGATGGTTGGAACAGATGTAAGTCAAAGTATATAGGGACTATTTGACCTGCTTATACATATTTATTTACTGCAGGTCAAGAAAATAAGATAGGATGGACCCTGAAAGTCTATATGATTGTTTTACTGCCTGGCTTTTTATCAAACTTAAAGGGACACTTCAGCCATGACATCTCCTTTAAATTTGCTTGCTGTTCCCCTTTCAAATGCACATAGGGGTTCTACAGAATACCCCATTTAGGAGGTGTGCAAGTACTTTCATATATCCCTTGTTCAGGGAGCTCCCTTGGACACTGGAGACCCAGAGTTCCTTACACCAAACAAAACATACTTGCAATCTCTGATATTACATAGCTTCCCGTAGCTATGCCATAAAAGTATTAAAACTCTACAGAAATGTAATATTTTATCTTTTTTTCTGTATAGAGGTAAAGACTTGCTTTTCTTAAGTGAGGAAGAAAGATCTTCACTCAACTTTCTGGATGAAGACAGTCAGCAGAGTTGTGTGCAGCTATTGAGTGAACTTGCTCAGAGTGATATCAGTTCAGTGTACCGACTAGGTGAGTGCTAGGAGCCCAAACTTATGCTACTTTCTTATAAAAATAATGTAGTTCTTTAGCAAGTCTAAAGGTGACCTCCATCATTACCTTGGTGATGAGGACATACCATGGTAACTACAGTCAGAAACAGGTGGATATTGTATGTAGCTATCTAAAACTGAAATAGTTTTGCCTCAAGTAGGAAGTTTATCTGCAGATGTGGATGCTTCTGTTGTAGGTAATCATCTGGTACATTGATGCAATCCTTCCTCACGAGGTACTGATTGCGGTATTACTGAATTTATTTTTTGCATACCACCTATGTGTCATTCCTTAGGGGCTGAGTTCTTAAGTCAAGGTTGATACATTTTATTGGGCAAGCACAGAAAAATCACAGAGTCACATAAGTTGTCAGTACCTCATGGGTTTCTCAGATGGAAACATTCCATCTAACACCGTTCCAGTGGCACATTGCGTGTGCATAATAATGTGACTATTTTTTTTTCTGTTTTGCAGATGGCTTGGATCCATCGGACACATATCACAAAGCATCTTCTGGTGGGTTTAGGCTCAATTTGAAGCATTTCTTGTTCATCTAGTAATGATCAATATATTTTCTTATTCCACAAATACATAATCTACTGGGCATTATACATAAATATTTTCATAATATTTCACCTGTGTGCACCAAGCCATAATGCCAAGTTAATCAGCTAACATCCCCTTACCCTGCAGCACTGTCCTGCTTATAAAGTAGCATAATATTTTGTTCAAAGGCCTTGTTTAGACAGAGCAGGTGTTTTGATGGGTGAAAACAGCTCTAACAAAGTTATGATTTGTTTAAACTAACTTAACCTTTGGATAAGTAAGAAGTTTGCTAGAACCTGAATTCGTAGGAGAGATTATAGAATCATGTATTTCGGTATGTATTTAGTAAAGTAGCAAAAATGTCTTAAATACCAAGAACCTTACAGTGGCTAGTGATTTTGTTTTAGCACAGAATTACAAATAGCTCCAGTTTACCTTCTGTTTTGTTTTGTTATGCTTCAGATATAAGGAAAGACTTTGGTGAAAGCAACATGTCTGACAGCCTAGATGAGTGTGAAGGCATAAGCAGTTCATCTAAATGCAGTGCCTCTGAGAAATCAAGCCCTGAGTCGGAGTGGAAATGTGGAGTTGAGAGCTTCATAGTGTTGAGTCAAGAAGAAATTGATGATCCAAAATTCTTTGTTGACTTAAATGCTGGGGAGATGGAGGATTCTGAAGTCTTTGACCCAGTCTTAACATTCCTAAATAAGCAGGGTTACCAACCTTACTACCAGCCCTTGTATGATCTCTCTATGTCTTTCCTCAAATACACATTTTATGGATTCTCAGAAGAGGAGGATCTTGTATTCTACCTGGAAACCTCTAGAAATTGGGCTAAGAAATTGCACATGTCTTGGGCTCATGTTCGTTGCTGCTTTCTTCTTGGACGGATTTGTGCCAAAAGAATGAAACTTTCCCAAGCAAGGGTTTATTTTGAAGAAGCACTAAGTGCCATAAGTCATGGATTTCTTGACCTGCATCTTTTGGCTGCCTTGTATGATAACCTCTCTGCAATTTACTTGAAGCAAAATCTGAGATCCAAGCAGGAGCTATTGCTAGAGAAGGCTGCTAGTCTACTGATATGTTTGCATCAACATAATTTTAGCTCTGAACATGAACTTGAGGTGCTAAAATATCTCATGAAGAAAGCCATCATTGTTAACAATACCTCATTTGAATCCCGAGTTTGCTTTCTAATATTTAGACTCCTCCATCAGTTAGGCCGATATGATGAGGCCTTGCCTTTTGTGGAGCGCCTACAGTTTCTTTTCATCGCCGCCTGCTCCCAGACAGTTTGTTCTTCTATGGGTGTAATTCCCATATTAAGTTACTTGTATGATAAAAAATATCTTCCTCATGTTGCTTTGGCTTCAGCTCGATTGTGTAAGTCAATTGGCGTGAAAATTATGCCTTCCCCAATGTGGAGAGTGGGGGTTGTTATGCAAAACATATCCAGGATTACAGGCTGTCCCCTAAGCAGTAGTAACATTTCTGCACAATCTGCTCCTTACCTTAAACATGCCCTTTCTTGTTCTTATGAGAGTGGAGATGTGAAAGCCCAGAGAACCTTATGCCTTATTCTTTCCAAATTATACCTCCAGCACAGTCTACTGCATCGTGCCACTACTTATTCCAAAAGGGCTGTTGAACTTGGTAGATGGAGCAGTGAAGATGAAGCTTTTGAGGCTTCTCTCTTTTTGGGATGGATGTATACACTAAATGGAGAATTTGGACAGGCATGTCAAATTCTAGAACCTCTGTTAGAATCTATGCAGGAAACAGATAGTACTACCCAGTGCGGTGTTGTCCATAACCTCCTAGCAAATGCACAAAAGATGGACAACAAGGTTGTTGAATCGTCAAGAGGATACTCCCAAGCACTTAAAATGGCTACTGAAATGGGCAACAGAAGGAACCAAGCCATAGCCCTTGCCAACTTTGGGAGACTGTCTGTGTTCTGCAAAGCTGTTAACATGGCAGAGAGATACTTTCTTAAGTCCATCCAGTTGTACATGGATTTGCAGGGAAGTGATGAAGCAGAGCGGGAGCTAGTACAAGTTCTGCATTGGCTGGGGCAAATTCTGACTGAACAGAAGAAGCTTGAAAACGGCAAACTGTGCTATGAATTGGCTTTGGTGTATGCCTTGAAGGTGAACAATTTGAAAAGTGAGTGAACTACTCGAATTCTGTAAGTGTGCCATGCAATAACTATTTCTCACATTATTCTCCTCATTCTAGACTGCTAATGATTAATTCCATTTTTTAATAAATGATTTCTGTAGATTAACACTACTGTTATGTGGTTGTACCATTATAATTAAGCATGCACTAGACTTACCTTCAACCACTATTTAATATATATATTCTGCCTGAATTTACTTATAGGTCAGCTGAAAATAACAAAAGAGTTGTGCAACTTCTACAACAATGTGTCCCCTGCTACTGGGGCCCATATAGCCTACTGTGAACATTTGGTCCACCTAGTGCAGCTACTGAAGGATAGAAAAAAGGAAGAGGAACTACTGGGAACCTTAAGTCAGTTGTACCAATCTCTAAACACAGCAAGGTAACCATGGTCACAACCTTTGGTCGGTGCAATTCCTATGAATAACTCTAATATTCAAGTTAGGCATGTGCTATAGTCAGTGTATTTTACATTATGTATAGTAATAATTTTGAGATGAGACAATCCTTCATCAGCATCTCAAGGTCAACTCTGTAAGAAGGAATCATCAGTGATACATTTTTCTTCTCCTTAATTGACTGTAGTATTTTATTTGTACTTCATCAACAGATCACCACAGATTATCACAGAGGCACAGTGCACTGCTAAAGTTGACTTTCTTGTCCATGCTGCAAATTATTCACATGTCTACCATGAATGTATGGCTATTTAAAATTCTATTATTTTCAGGTCTCTACGGAAAGCTTTGGATTACACCAAGCAAAGTTTGAGGATCGCTATTGATCTTGGCCTGCATGATAGAGCAGCTGAGAGTTGGCTTCAGGCTGGGAGACTGTACTATCTTCTGAAAGAAGAGGAGCTGGTGGAGATTTATTTACATGTCAGTACCACAGAAGAAACAGCAATACAGGCCTAATTTATATAGCCTATGACAACCATCTGTGTAAACCTACAAATAAGGCTATATATGTCTATATAAATTCATATTTCTTCATATATAAAATGGACCAATGTGAAATTAATTTATCTGTCAACACCTATTTTTCAGTTCATGTATTATTTTCAAGTTATTTATTAATACTTGTGTCACTTTTGCTTAATCTCTCTGCAGGCCGGCATCCAGGCATCCCAGAAGTCTGATGATTTGGCCAATACAATGCATCTGTACGAAGCTGCCGGGGATATATTTTTTCATGGAATTCGGATGAGAGAGAGCGCATTACCTTTTTATAAGGTAATGCAATCAAAGGCATCTGTACAGTACTTTATCATTCATTAGTGGAATGATCATGGAGTAAAATTTGAATTTGTATTTTTGTATGATAAAATCTGTTGCCAGATGGTATTATACACATTTTCTTTGAGAGCACCCATGGAGTTATCTGCAGAGACCCCGCTTTATACCACTTACCTGCTCATTGTCCACACAAAGACCTTGCCTTTGCTACAGTTGCCAAGGTAGAGCAGTAGACTATTTTTTACAGCGTAGAATGCTCAACCTTTCTGCCTTATTTAGAGCCAGGGTCCAAGCAGTGCTAGTTTTAAGACATTAATAGCCTTCACAAAAAGCCATTTTTTGTGATTGCATTATTGTTTTGTTTTTATGAAATGCATGCTTCTTGCTATATGTTTCATTTTGGTTTCCATCTTTGTATCAGGAGGGTGCCCTCCCATTAGCAAAGAAGCTTGAGGACATCCAAGCACAGCTTCGTCTCTTCCACAAACTCACTCAGCTTCTTGTAAGTTATGGAAATTCTAAGGCTTCGCTGGAATATGCTGCCATGGCTGTCCGGCTCAGCCCACTTGTGGGTGAGTATTTTAAATTATGCATCCTTGCATATTATTTATTCAACACGTTCCTCATGTATGATTTTTATTTGGCCTAGAACACTTTGTTTTTAATGTCTATAGAATTCACTGTTCTGGTTCAATCATCATTGTGGTGGCTCCCAGTAAAATGAGTAGAGAGTTTTAGATTACTTTTTAAATTCCTACAGGTCTATTTACTAAATAGCCTAGTGGTCAGTCAAATACATGTTAAGTTGACTGATGTTGCACCCCCCCCCCACACAGTAACACTGGAAAATAGTGTGTACAATTTTTTAATTGTGGGCAAGATTGAGCAAATTGAATGACAGTAGAGGATACAATTTATTACTTATGTGGAAAAAAGGGTAGACAGTGAAAATAAATTGCAACCTCTATTTGGTGCAGAGTATACCAGGATAAGTATAATGAAAATGCCTCCCCAATAAGTTCATTAGGACGTTTTTGAAATCATATCAAAGACGTTAACTTTATGCATAACTACTATACGTTCATACTAACAAATCATTGTGTCAAGTGTGGCAGATCTAAAGGAAACATGAAAGCTCACTCAAAAGCCAGTATGTTTTAAATAAGAGCTCAACTATATAAGTGGCAAACTCTTAGGTGCCATCAAAGGTGTTTCTAGTGGTTTTGACTCCACTGATGCCACAGTCCCCCAAACACATGCTTTATACAGGCCTAGCTCCGGCTCGTTAACAGCTCACTCCAAGTTTACTTAAGCTGCCAGCTCTGCATTGCATTTGACCCCAATGCACAAAAAAACACTACCCCCAGTTGAGAGTAAATGAGGATCCGCAAGCCACAGCATGAAAATAACCACAAGCTTTGTGACACCTGAGAACCTTTGTGATATACGGCTCAAAATTCACTTAAAGTATTAATAGGAGATTAGCTCAAATGGTAGCAGCCTCACTTAGCATGTGAGAGACACTGCGGGATTGATACCCACATTCTGCAAGGTTTCTTAAATTGTTTTGTTGATGCTTTCTTAGAAGAAGAGTTTTAGGAAACTTTACAGAAGCGAAATGAATATTTCCATCAATGAGATGGTGGTAGGTAAGTGGAACAGCCTACAGTAAGGGAATTTAAACATGCATGGAGTAGGTATATGGCTATCCTGAGTATAAGACCAGACCAGGGACCTAATAGGGTTTGAGGTTTTTACAGCAGAGAATGAGCTGAAGATGAGGTCCAAACATCGCAGGTAACTTTTGAACGACACTAAGTGGTGTGTAAAAATATATTTTTTTTTACAGGCTGCATCCTCTGGATGCCCTGGTGATGGACAGTGATTTTCTACTTTCCTTGCACCCAAAGGGTACATTGAATTGACCTCAGTAGGGAGTGCTTCAATATTTAATTTGAATTTCATTTGTTTTACCTAACTTAACCACCCCACAGGAGATAGAGGGAGACAAGGCACCAATTGGCGCCATTCCTCCACAAAGGGTCGATAGGGTAATGATTACATAACGTAAATGAAATACGATGGGACCAGCAAAGATTTTTGGTTTACATATAAGTAATTTGATTACAGAGCTTTCATTTCTCATTCAAGCATATTGATCCTACAGGGTTCTGGACATATGGTATAAATATTATTTATATGCCACAGACATTAGAAAAAAAATTTGCAAATCAGCGTTGCATTTTTCATCCACAGAGATGTGTACCTTCAAGTTTAATTACAATTCATGTAAGTAGCTCTACGGATGAGAACTTAATTATGTCTCAGGAGTACGTGTCAGTGGATATTTTACCTTGTTCTCATGTGCCAAATAAATAAACTATCCAGAGATTGGGGTTTATTGAATTACCTCAGACTCCTTTGGAGGCAAAAACCTTCTGTGTGGTAGCCTGTTCTAATGTTAACAAATGCCATTGTCAGAGTGTCTTACTTACTTTTAAACTATACTTTCCTACATAAGATTCTATTTCTGTGCAGATTGTGGTGTTTATTTACATCTTTATTTGTTATAAACCCTAGCTAAGCTTTCATTCTCTTGCTGGTATTTCAGGTGAGCCTCTCCATGAACTGGTTGCCTTCCATCGGTTAGCAGGGGTGTACCATTCCATGCAAATTTACGAGGTGTCCGAGTACTGCTACTTGAAGGCCCTGTCTTTATGTTCTACACCTATGCAGCATGCTGCTGAGGCTGGATATTACTTGAAAGTGTACTGGCGTCTTGGAGAGATTGCACTTCTTAGGAGAAAGGTAATAGTCAAGTCATCTAAAAAACATGTGGCTGTCCGGTATACTTTCCTTTGACTGTGAAACAGAGTAACATGGCACTTATATATCTTAGCTACCATTACAACACACACTCATTTGTGTTATTAAAGGAACAGCCTGTCCCATATTTTAAATTACACAAAGATAACACAAAATCCATTATTAAATTACATTATATTAAAAAATAAATGAATATGAAAAGCTTCTGCCATTCATTGTTTTTCCTTCTTTTTCACACCATTGTGCCATCATCATGGAGGCTTTTAGGCCAAGATTGGCTCAACCAAGGGTTTATTCATTAAACCAAGTAAAACTCAGCTGAAACTTTTCATTTCATGCGCTTAGATTTGCATTTTGAGGGGCCAAGTTTGGAGAAGACTTAAGTTAGCCGTGCATAAGGCTTTCTTAAGGCTGTGAAGTGAAACGTATTAAAGCTGCATGATTTAACTATTGTGATATATCACCATAGCGGGCTACCTTTCCAAGGCTCTCAGGAAGGTCCTCTAGGGGAATAAATTTGCAGGAGACAAAATTTTGTGTAAAAGTCTGCAGCTTTTATACTTAATGCCGCACAGATACACAGGGGTGGGTAATTAAACAAAAGCAAAACAAAACTACAAACCAAAACCTAGCTCGATCTGAGCGCTAGCTATACATGAATCCATCTGACTAATCAGTAGGAAAATAATTAACAAAATAACGTTAACAAATTCTAAGATTTTACTAGTCTCATGACATAAAGTCATGATTTTATTAAGGACACGGAGGCGAGTATTATAGTGCATTCTCTTTCTTTATTACTACTCCCTCAGCAGCAAAAAACAAGGGAAGCAGTTAACTGAAGAGAAAAAACATACATAAAGTGCCATAACATATCAACCAATCAGCATAGATCCAACATATCAAAAGGTGAGAGACACTGCTGCACTTCCTCTTTTCTTGCGAACGAAATCAGCCCAGAAGCGACTCCACACGAACAAACATGGACATCGGAAACCTTGGACAACGGGTCAGGAGAGTCCAGAAGACATCAAACTAGAACAGAAGAAAAGAATAACGGTAGAAACCAAGAACTAAATTGGAGTGGTTAACACTAAATGAGGTAAGACAATGTCAACCGAAATACAATAGTGCCACATAAACATATGAGCAAAAAACACATAGAAACTATCTGAGATGAATCAATAAATAAACAGTATTAAAATACATCACAACAAACATTGAAGATAATAACATTCGAGAAACTCAAAGGAAGGGAAGGGAACGGGAGGGAATAATACTCGCCTCCGTGTCCTTAATAAAATCATGACTTTATGTCATGAGACTAGTAAAATCTTAGAATTTTATTAAGGACACGGAGGCTCCTATTATAGTGCAAGTTCAAAGCTGATCAACCAAACGCTCAGAAAAATGCTGCACCGGGCGAAGATAAAATTCCCGAAATGTGGAATCCGAAGACCAGTCTGCCGCCTTTAAAATATCCTCCATGCGACATCCAACCGCCAGGGCCTTGGACGCCGAAGCACTCCTAACAGAATGCGGGGAGAAAATGGACATATCAATACCTGCCTGCTGCAAGATCCACCGCAGCCACCTGGAAAGGGTAGGAGAAGAGACTGGACCATGAGGTCGCCTAAAAGAGATGAACAACGGAAGAACGGAAGGATTCCGAAGAACTCGAGTGCGAGACTCATATTCACGGAGGCAAAGGACCGGGCAGAGAAGAGGTCTGAGCGGAAAAGACGGATAGAAGACCGACTTTATATTGGTCTTCGTCCTCCTAGATATATCAAACAAGACACCATCCGGACGGTAGACCTTAGCAGAAAAATCCAAAGCCCTGACATCGGAAACCCGTTTACAGGAAAGTATGCAAAGAAGAAGTAATAGTTTGGCAGAAAGCTCCTTGAGAGAAAGGTCTTGATTAGGGGACCAAGCCTCCAAAAAGCGAAGAACAACATCAACATCCCACGTAGAGGAATAACGTGGGAGAGAAGGTCTAGAGAAACGGATACCCTTAAGCAACCTACAAACCATAGGGTGTTGGCCAATAGGGACCCCGTCGAGAGGGACATGGCCAGCCGATATGGCGGAGCGATATAAATTGACCGTACGATAGGCCTTGTTGCCATGGAAGAGGTCCGTAAGGAAGGACAGAACCATATTCAGAGGGGCCGAAACGGGATCCAATGACCTGCCCAGGCACCAGCAAGACCAAGATCGCCATGCAGAGGCATAGGCTCTTCTAGTTCCCGGAGCCCAAGCATCGGCCAAGAGGAGGAGAGTCTGTTGTGAAACACCCTCGACAGACCAAGGTCCCCGGAAACACGCCAAGCCACCAACCGAAGCTTGCCCAGCAGAATCAGGTCGTGAGGATGAAGGTCCGGATCGAGGAGAAGATCCCTGAAGGACGGAATGATCCTGGGAAAGTCTGACGATGTCTCCAACAGTCTGGGAAACCAATGCTGGGACTTCCAAAGAGGTGTTATCAGTACAAGAGATGACTTGCAACGCATCATGTGTAGGATCGTCCGGGCAATCATGCTGAACGGAGGAAACGCGTAAAGAAGCGTTGGCGGCCAGTGTTGAAGGAATGCATCCGTGGCCATCGCCTCCGGGTCTGGTCTCCAGCTGAAAAAGGTCGGGAGGTGTGTGTTCAGACGAGACGCGAATAAGTCTATTTCCATCGGACCCCATAGGCGCTGAAGCCTCTGAAAGACAGAAGGGTGAAGTCGCCAATCCCCGGAATCCCTGAGGAAACGAGAGTTCCAATCCGCCGTGAAATTGGAGAGACCGGGGATGTGTACAGCGGTAACGGAGATCCCATGAAGAAGGCAATATCTCCAGAAGTCTCTTGCGAGACAAGCCAACAGTCTGGATTTCGTGCCTCCTAGGTGGTTGATATAACGCACCGCAGCTACGTTGTCGAGCTTCAGCAGAATAGAACAACGGGCATCGGAAGGTGCTAGACTCCGGATGGCGAACGAACCCGCCAAGAGTTCCAGACAGTTGATGTGGAGGTAAGATTCCTCCAAGGACCACCTGCCGCCTGTAGATACAGTCCCGTAGCGCGCTCCCCAACCATGTAAGCTTGCGTCCGACTCGATAACTACGTCGGGAGTGGTACCGAAGATGGCCCTGCCGTTCCAGGCCTCCATGTGGGACAACCACCACATCAGTTCGTCTTTGGATTCGTCGTCTAGAGATACACAGCTTTCGTAAGAGGGAACGGAAGATAGCGAAGAAGTTCTTAGTCTTTGCAGAGCCCTGTAATGGAGAGGACCTGGGAATATGGCCTGAATGGACGAGGACAACAGACCTATCATTCTCGCAATTTGACGCACGGTGACCACAGGGGCGCGTAGCAACCTCCTGATCTCTTTCTGGATAGCCATGATCTTGGACTGAGGGAGGAACAGGGACTGCTGAACTGAGTCTACCTGAAACCCCAGAAATTCCATAGTCTGCGAAGGCACGAAACAGGACTTTTCTCCATTTATGAGAAAACCCAAGGACTGGAGAAGGTGGAGAGACCAGTCGAGATGTAGACGGAGAAGAGAAGGGGACTGAGCCATAATAAGGATGTCGTCTAAATATATTATCAGCCGTACCCCCCGAGAACGAAGGAAAGCTACAACCGGCTTCATGACCTTCGTGAAACACCACGGGGCCGACGAGAGACCGAAGGGAAGGCAAGTGAATCTCCACTTCTGATCGTCCCACAGGAACTGAAGAAAATCCTGATGAGCGGTCGCAATTGGGATCGTGAAGTAAGCATCTTGAAGATCTAACTTCACCATCCAATCTCCTGGTAACAAGAGGTCTCTGAGACAATGTATCCCTTCCATTTTGAAGTGGTGATATACCACAAAAGCATTGAGGGGGCGTAAGTTGATGACCGGACGGACACCCCCTCCTTTCTTGGGAACCAGGAATAGAGAACTGACAAACCCGGGAGAAGTCATGGGAATAGGAACAATAGCCCCTTTTTGGTAAAGTGATCTTACCTCTTCCGAAACCAGACGCCTTTGAAGCATTGGAAACTGCGGGGAAGGCGGAAGCTGAGCCTGTCGAGGAAAACCAGTCAGTTCTAATTGATAGCCCTTGACAGTATTCAACACCCAAGCGTCCGAGGTAATTTGAGCCCAGACGTGGACGAAATGCACCAGACGACCGCCCACCCTCGTGAGAGGAAGGGAAAAAGGACTTACCGTAGGGACGTCTGGATGGGAAGTAACCTCTGGGGCCTCTGGTGGATCCAGGGCGACCTCTGGAAGGAAAGAAGGGCGTCGGTCGTTGCTCTGGGAGATGGCGTTGAGGGAAGGAGCCTCTATAGCTTCCATGGAATCTGGAACCACGGCCGGACGAACGGCCCCTGCTTCGTCCAGCCCCGGCAAAAACCTTTGGGGCGAAAACTTTTTTCATGGAAGACTGGGCCTTATCAAGGGCAGTAAAAGTCTTAACGAAGGAACCAACGTTCTTGACGAACGAGTCACCAAACAAGAGCCCCTTGGCCGAAGGACCTGGTTCCTGAGTAGCCATGTTGACTAGCTTGGGCTCGATTTTAATCAATATAGATTTGCGCCTCTCGGCACAGAGCGCTGCGTTCGCATTGCCCGTCAAACAGACCAAACGTTGTAGCCAGCCGAGGGCTACGTCAAAATCAAAGGAAGCAGGGGAGGCCTTGCCCGCCTCAAGCAACTCAAAAAGTTTGGTAATGGGGCCCAAACAGTCCAGGAGTTTGTCCTGACAGTGGCGAAGTGAGAACTCCAAGCCCTTTCTGGGCTTCCAACCAGTCTTAGACAAGAACTGAATAATTTGAGGGTCAACCTCGGGGGTCTTACAGACCTCATCAGGAACGATAGGCCGTGGGCATTCAGCCCTAAGCTTACGTCTGCTCTCTTTAGATAGCGGTTTGCGTACTCTGAGCGCGAGATATTGCGCAATATGAGCCGGTGGGTCCCACTCGGCCGACCTCGGGTGGCGCAAAGCGTCCGGATCAAAAAGGGGGTTACCGTGAGGGTCTGTGACATTGTCATCAGCGTCTCCAGGAGGAGCAAGGACATGGGCCATATCACCCTCAGAAGAACACCCGGCCAACACAGGGGAGTCATCCCCATCAGACAGATCTGAACCAGGGTCTTTATATGAATCAAGATCGTCACCACTCTCATCAGACTCTGATGAATCTATTTGAGCCTTAGCTCTTTTCCAATGTCTGGCCGCTTTTGTCCGGTCAGGGACTCTTTTGCGCGGTAAACCAGCGCTCTCAGGGACAGGAGCCGAAGCATTGTCCATCACGACAGAAGCATGGCTGTCAGTCAGTAGTGGAGACAGGTGTTTAGTCTTACAAAGGGCTTTCTTGCCTAAGGGAGGAGGGGTGGGCACAGATGCAGGAGCTGAGGCAACAGGTACCTGGAGCAAGGCCTGCTGAATGGATTGTGAAATAGAGTGAGACATAACACCCATGGCAGAAGACAGTGCTTTGGTGATTGAGTGAGACATGGTAGCATCTAACAACGATTGAAAATCCTCTGAAGACAGAGGATGGGAATCATCATCATGATGCCCACTAGAGGGGCCAGAAGCTCCAACAGGAGCAGCCTGATCGGTAAAACGATCCATAATACGAAAATTATAGCTGCAGAAATAATATAAACGGTAGTAGTAAACCTGTGAAGGGTTGATTAACCCGAAGGAACGAAAAAACGAGGAACCGAAAACGCCAGAAGGTGGAACACGCAGCCTGAACTAGCAGAGAATCCCGTGAGATCCGCGCCAACAAAATGGCCGCCGCGCGATACACGGCGCATGCGCGAGCCGCACCAGCAGGCCGAAAAAAGACCGATGACGCGGCAGCTACACAGAAAAACCTGTCAGATGCGCGCCAAAGAAAAACGGCCGCACCGAGAGACAAAACGTCAGAGGAACGAAAAACGCCTGCCGAAAACGGCCGAAGACGCGGCTGCTCAAAGAAAGAGCACCGCGACACGGAAGAGACGGCGAAACCAAAGGTAAGGGCAGACTGAGAAAACTGACAGGAATAAAAACGGCACATACAATAAAATAAACGGGACAAGATATAGAAATCACCCAGGAATAACGAAAATAACAATAAAAGCAGTAATAGGATATAAAATAAGACAATAATGAAATTAATAATGAAATCAATAATTAAATCAATAATTAAAGCAAGTATATAAAGACACAGAGCAAATCTACTTAACTGTCCGCTGAGGGAGCAGCAAGAAAAGAGGAAGTGCAGCAGTGTCTCTCACCTTTTGATATGTTGGATCTATGCTGATTGGTTGATATGTTATGGCACTTTATGTATGTTTTTTCTCTTCAGTTAACTGCTTCCCTTGTTTTTTGCTGCTGAGGGAGTAGTAATAAAGAAAGAGAATGCACTATAATAGGAGCCTCCGTGTCCTTAATAAAATTAACCAACCTCTTTGTTCTCAGCTCCGCAGTTTAGCTATACTACTCTAAGCTGGGCTTTAAGGCCTACTAATTAAGCACAGGTGAGAGGTTAGAGACTGCCTAAATACCTCGCTTCAATCACCGTGCCATACACCCTGTCACATTATGCATAATGCATGCTTAGTCCTCACACAGAAAGAATGTGTCATTTTATAATGCAATATTTTTAATGAATCAGGGTTTAATAAACAGTGTATTAGCGTATAGTTCATCACTTACCTGTCGGAGTGGTGTGTCTCTCTTCCTCTGTGCTGTGTGTAGACTGATTCAACACGCAGGAAGTGGCTGTGAGGTTACTTCCTGTCCGCTGGATCAGTTAAGACAGTGCGCGGATGATCTCTATACTTTCCGTGCCGTTGGCTGGGGATATTAGCTGCACATAGCAGCTTTAAATGGGTGGGCAAGTGGGTTTATGACTGTTGCGCCTCTGACCCAGTATTAAAATTGAAAATGCACCATTGTGGCATTCATTAAGAGATAGACCCAGTCTTGGAATTTCAAAATACTCAATGAAGGTAGTAGTAAATAATGTTGAACCATAATACAAATCCTCATGGTAATGGACAGGACACGATATAAAGGATTTAATGGACTCCTTGGGTGCCAGCAAAAATGCCTGTTGAAACCGATAGGCTATGGATAGTCATATGTTTGTAAGCTGGATGACAGACTCCCAAAATAATTGTGCATATTTGTCTACAGGATGCTGAAGGTGCAGCTACATACCTCCTATTGGCCCTGGCAGCTGCTATTGAAATTGGGAATGAAGAGTTTCAGTTGGTGATCACTGAGAAACTGGCTGAATTGTATTTGAAATACTTAAAGGATAAGGAACAGGCGGAAATCTTCATGAAACAGAAAGTACAACTCACTAACAAGACTTAATAAAGACATAGAAAAAAGGCAGAATAGTCAACATATTTCAGGTAGAGGACAATGAGGGAGAAGATGAAACTATCACAAATGAAGCATTAAAGGGCAACAGTCTGATCTCCAAAATCTCCGAATGTGAATCGATTGTCAGAATCCCTGTAGTAAACGTAAGGCCTGCCTACAGACCTGTTCAACAAATGTTGCGGTCATGTGACATTTCTATGGACCACACATTTGTTCCTAGGGACACAGAGGAGGCAGAATCAACCCTGTAAGAGTCACCTTGCCTGGAGGACATATGCAAAGGAACTGTTCATACATTAACCATAAAGCACTTTCACTGTAACATAAATATACGAATTACGTATTTTAAATTGGTAACCTCAAGCCGTCACCAGCACATGAGATTTGAAGCCTAACAATTAGTACCTAGTAATTTCAGGCTTTTAACTGCATAATTATGTTAGGTTAATCATTTGAACAAAGTTTATGAAAATCACAACATTTAATTTAAGTACAAAAAAAAAGTATGTACTGTGCTACAAAACATGCCAATTTATACTAAAAGAGAAGAATGAAGCATATAACCAACACATTTTTGTGTTGTGTATGGTAAATACTGTCATGTACATAAACCAGTATTGTGAGTCCCCCATCGCAGCATTTCCAAAAGCTGTTGTGTCGGGTTCCAAGTGCTAAGCTTATCCACAAAAGAAAATTAAACTGACCCCATACGCTTACGATCATCCATCCTGACCAGGTATCCATAATTCATTTAATCCAACATTTTCATGTATGGTAAGCATATTGTGCTTTGGTTCAAGCGCATACATTTCACAGCACAATAAAGTTTCCTTTTGTGGATTCATCACGCTGCCGTGGTGAAAAAAAGAAATTGGTAGTCACCATATTTTGATGAAAGGTGGTATGTTAAGTTACCGTTAACTATTATTTATTATATAGCGCCTGTAGGTTACCTAGTGCGTTTACAATAGTGAAAATAAGGAACAATTTAAAATGACATAACACATGTTAACACATGCTGGTACAGAAGGAGAAGAGAGCCCTGCTCTTGTGAGCTTACAATCTACCTGTTAATGCAAATACCACACAATTTGTATTTCCCCCTTCATATACTATGTAGTTTAAGAGAATGTATATATATATATATATACACACAAAGTCAAATGGCACTGTGAATTTTTTAAAAAAAATAAAGGTCGCTGCCCTTGGTTCTTGTAGAAATAAAATCAAACCCCCACACTGAAGCTTTGCCCTGCACTTGAATCTTCCCAGACCCCAGGGACAGTGTCTGTGCATGGCAAAAAATGTTTAATTTTAAATTAAATGATGTCACTTTGTCAGTCTTTTCCAGGTGGCACCATTGTCAGGAAAAAAATCTTTGTTCATGGTGGAAGCCAGCAACTAAGCACTAGACATGCGCATGCGCTCTTGTTTTAAATATATCATACAAAGAATTGCACAGAGCTTGTTTGCTATGAACACACTTTACAAATGTGTATATTTTGTTAATAAATATATTTGTTGATAAAGTCATGCATCATTTGATAACTTTGAACTTGTAAAAAATGTTTTATATAAAAAAAACTGTGTGCTAACTGTATATGTTTACGTGATCAGCACTCTGATTAAAGTATTATGATCTGTTGAAACGTGTTAATACCTTTATATGACTCCAGAAGGGGGCTAAGTCTGTAACTTTATATTTAGATTACCTTTTGAAGTTATGTTTTATAACAATATTTTTGCTATTCTCTACAGATTACACTCACTAAAACCCTTGCATTATTTTTTCATTATTAATATAATTATGTGTGGCACATGACCAATCAAACCAGATGCTTATGTTTCCAAGAATCACTTTCATTTAAGTAATAGGAAACTATTGATTTATTCTTAATGAATGAGATCTTTTTTTCCTAAAGAATAACAAATCGAATGAATTCAGATAGACACTGAATTCCATTATAAAAATGAAAATTTACTCTGTTATGACTGTATTTGAAATAATAGCTGAGAGGTCACTTTAAACTCACATGGGAGGACTGTTTACTGTGGGAATGCTTTCAGAAACACGGGCATGCGGGTCTCATTAGGTCCCGCCGGGTGCATTCTTGGAGCCAGCGCCGAAGCTGCCTTTCGTTAAATAGCAAATTGCTGGGGTGGGGAAAGGGGCAAATCCATATGGGGGATCTTGCCCTGTACAATGCATAGATTATTGTATGAGACCTCTTGCTGCTTTATCTATATATTATACAAGGCCAGCCAAATTCTTCATACAGCAGATGCTCACTGGATTGGACCGTCTTTTCATAATATACAGTATATATACAGTACAATGAGGTGAAGAGCTTAAACTCTCCTGTCAGTTGTCTCTTTAGCAAATAAACCCCTCTGAAGTTTAATGCCACAATCATGGACTTTTTTGAGCATGTAGTCTATACAAATAAATAATAATATTTGCATCATAAATAGTATAAACAGGATGTTACTTTAAAAGAGATACTTATAAAAGATTCATCTCACAAGTGAACAATGATTTTAAAGCAGCCCTCCAGAGAAAAAAAAAATCTGGCCACTCTTTTTATAGATGCGATGTGAATGGCAACTTCTATATATAATTGGTGATCGGTCACATGAGCTGCTCTGTCATTACTGATGCCAACCAGAAATGCCAGCTTCCGTGGTATGCCAAGTTTCCTTGCTGTCTGTATGCAGTCTGGACTTCTGATATATATACACTTTCAGTAATGATTTTAGTCCATATTTATCCTTTATTTATGTCCTGTCTCTTTAAATGTACACCCTGTTGGAATGAAGAAGTTTTATCATGTGCAGTAGAATTTTGAGATTTTTGGATAGAGATTGTTATCTCTCTATAAATAATAACAAACTATACATGTCTATAAGAAATCTCCACATAGAAAGATGGTAGAATGAGGTTAATTTACATTTTATAAAGATTACAATTAATAAGGCAATATTTAATGCTACATATAAAGCCCATGTATTGCAACACCTGCTATTTTATTCTCGTCCTTCAGGAAGCATAACGTGGCATCCAAGATCCACCTTGTTTACACTCATGTAATGCACTTGTACCTAATTAGAAACACTTATGTTGTCGGAACTTTTTAATTATGGACAACTGGCAAGTATAGCAATTACAAATACATACTACATACAAGTATGCTTAAAAACTACTAGTAGTACTTTCCTATAAGGATGTTTTTATGTGCAAGCAACACAGCTTCAAACTTTGCAAATATATTGAGGATGTTACTTTGAAAAATAAAAGTGATGTAGTAGGTCGAGAAAATGTATGTTTACCATGTGTATCAGCAAGAGCAGAAGAAGAACTAGACTAATAGACAGTAATAGACAGTAATAAGGAGAAAATGCATGAAAGGCAGACGGGGGCATGACAAACCAATTTCCTGCTTCATGTCTACTGTGGAACAAAATTGGACTGATGTATTTCGGAGGTGAAATGTGTTACTGAATTTACTGTATTTCTGAAAATCTCAAGTAGCGAGCCTATTCATTCCCTCTCCCTTTTCCTGTTCTAAGAGTTGCCAATTACGCACAACACTCGCTATGCCAAATAGTTTTCCATATTATGCTGCACACTCAGCTAATAATCTCAACAAAATGCATTGCCTATACAGCACATATGAGTTCTTCCTGCAGCCCTCTTCCACAGAACAATGCAACATCCGCTCTCAACACTTCTGAGCCGTCACAAGACCGAGCGCCTGAGAGCTTGAACTTGTATATCAAGACGTTACAGTAGAGACTATAGGACTTCCATATTTTGGAAGAGCATTCCGTTATTTTACGCTTCCTGTATTACTCTTGCCTCTCCCCTACATGTCAACATTTACACCGACTTTTCCTCTGCTCATCTAATTATCCGTCCCTGTCTTCTATTCAGATTTTTATCTCTCATGCAAGACTTGTAAAGTCCTTTCCTTTGGAGTGTCGTTATCGGACTTTCCCATTGCCTCCGGTTCCTTTAAAAAATCCCTTGAGACTCATCTCTACCTTACGTTTCTTAGGCTCACTCCTGCTGATCTCTTGTAACAGCATTTGTTTTAAATGACAGTCAGCCTTAAAATGAGCATTTTCACCTCCTTCTTGAACGTAAGCTTGTTTGGGCAATGCCTTCCTCCTTTAAATCCAAATTGCTATATTATGTCCTGTTTAACCATTCTACGGAAAATGATGGTGCTATATAAATAAATAATAATAATAATAATAATGGAAGTTCCACATAAAAAGAGCCATGCTATGCAGGGGCCAGCTGGGAGTGTAGCAATTGACCCTCGGGCCTATCCAAATTAAAGCAAGGCTGGACCACATAATGAAATCAGGGCTGCCCCTGTGTGACCCTTGACACTGACTCTGCCTACTCCAGGAGGCGGGAGCTCAGTGGAATCTTGCAAGGAAGCAGGAAAAGAAGCCAGGCATCTGACACAAGGCAGAGGTGCATTTGATGTATTGGGGGTGTATATTTAATGCATTGGCAATATTTGCCTCGAAACTTAACAGTGCCGTATTTGCCCCAAACAGCTTGTCAGTGCCATTTTGCCCCCCAAACAGCTTGTGAGTGCCATCTTTGCCTCCAAACAGCTTGTCAGTGACATCTTTGTCCCCAAACAGCTTCTCTGTCATCTTTGTGCCTAAACAGGTTGTCAGGGAAATCTTTGCTGCCTCAAACAGCATTACACTGAATGTGTCAGTGGCATCCGGTGCTCTGACTTTAAAAAAGGCCCATAGTCGTAGCTAGCTAAATATAAAGAGGTTGTTTTGAGGAAAATAGATAAATAAATAATGAGGAAATGAATGATTAAAAATGGCAGAGAAGGAAAACATAATGGTAAAGCAAATTTCCCTAAACCTGTGTTTTGCATTTTAATGGGACATTAGGTACTATGGGACAGTACGGTTGTGTTCTATAATCCCATTATGCATGTGCAGGTGTGATAGCATAGGCCCCCTCAGTATGGTTAGCCAGACATCAATATGATACAGTGCAGATCATAGTGAGCATGCGCACAAACTGAGCCTGACATACTGTATCTGGTATAGGTAGAAGAAAGGGGGAGAGGCTGTCCAAACGGGATGAGCACTGTGGCTCTATGGCTCTCCCATTTTGCAGAAGCACCCTAAGAAGCCAGAATATTGCAGAGGGATTTGCAGAAAAAAGATAAATGTTTCTGCACCTCTCTTTCTCCATGAATCCACCTGCAACTCAGAATCTTAGATGCTGCTCCTTGGCCCTCTTATGTAGCTCAGGTTACTAGTTTTTTGTTCTTCCCTGTCTCATTCCTACCCTTGGCTATCGTGACCTCCTGTCTACTGACTTCCGCTTGTCCTAATAATGCTCCATTCTGCAGTCTGTAGGCTACTGACTTTAGCTACTTTGATCTTCTGGCTCTAAGAAAACGATAGAAAGTTTTATTGGGAACCATTGATATCACTGGTATACTAGAAAGAACGGATTGAAGGAGACCATGAAAATAAACTAGTCTTTTTTAGTACCAGTGTGCCTATCTACAAAACTCTTTCCGTACATATCATCTTGTGAACCTGCAGTCATTCACTAATTCCTAATATCACCTAATGTCAACTCACAATCTACAGCACTTGATAATAAAAGCACTTTTTACACAATCAGCAAAACTCATAAAATATTATCTAACAGTTAATCTCCAATGCTGTAGCCAACAAGCTTTATTCTTGCTGAGTTCACAGGAATCAGACAAATCATAGAAAGCCATGCACAATTTATACTGGTTATTAGAAATATTTCACATGCTGCTTGGTCACATAACTGTTCCTATGAGTGTTCAAACCATTTTCAAAAAAGCAATAGTAACCATAAATTGAAGATACAGACTTCCAAGGTAACTAATGGATTCTTACCATTGCGCCACAACAAGGTCTTTGTTAAACAGTCTAGAGTGGCTTCAAATGATGAAGTGTCAAATTGTTAGGGGTTATAACTCTGTAAATTGTATATAGGTCTGTGTGGAATGATTTTTAATTTAAGAGCTGAAGCACGTTCCAAGCAGATTTACCTTTTTGGAAGGACAGTCATTCTTTGGGGCTAATTCTTCCCTGCTTTTTAGTAGCTCAGAATATTTAGTGGGTGTGCTTTTTATCATACCCCTTAACATTCTAAATAATTGAAAAGCACATGTGGGAACTTGCAATTCTAGGATCCCCTGTGTTCTATATTTGGAATTGCAAAATCCTCAAAAAATAAAAATAAATCCAAAATCGATCAGAGAGGCCCAGGTACCATTGTCAATCTAAATCCCATGCCAGCCCTTCCCTTGCCAAATGTTTATTAACCCCTTAAGGACAATGGGTGGTCTCTAAACCCATTGAAAACAATGCATTTTGAGCCCGTACATCATTAAAGGGGTTGAAAAGCCTGTCCTGTTTTGGTTTGTAATTTCCCTTTAATGTACATGGAAATGTTTCCAGGGGTTAACAGGGTTAACAAAGCAGTTGGTTTTCACATGGTTTGGGAGAACAATTGTACCCCTGGAAAAGATGCCAAAACTGAGTTATTTAAGTCACATCACCTGGTAAAGCTTTTATATATTATAAATATATATATAATCTAGCTCATTTACAACACCAACTTAATTTGCCTGAATGTGTTTCCTAAGTTTTCTTCTTCATCTGATCTTTATTTATGAGTTTCAAATACTCTTCCTGCATTTACAATGTTTCATTTTCACCAGTCATGAAATAACAGAGGAAGCCAGGAAGATTTTCAGTGATGCAAACATACTATTTTGCACATATTTGCATACAAATGCAATACATCAATTAAGTAAACATGGATGTGCCAAGGTGGCCTCATTTAAACTAATTGATAGTTATACAAAGAACAAAACAGGGAAATAAAGTGAGTTCCATTTCAGCTCATTATTCCCAAAAGCTTTATTATTATAATTAATGAATAACTGTGGTCTTCATTAACTCGGACCTTTAAACCATATAAAACATTTTTCCCAACTTGGTATACTTAATAAAGTTATGGTGGTTACAGAATAAACCAATATACATGAAAATAATATAATACCAATATACAGAAATTCACTATATCAATGGATCATATGAGTTCCAGAATTGTATTTCGACTTCTGTCCCACATCCTTAAAACAAATATATAACAAATTGCACTGATTTAAAATGACAAGGACTTGGTTGCTTTAATAAATTAATGTAAAGCTAAAAAGCTGCATGTGTGAGAGGTCCATATTAATATATTTATTTGGCATTCATTTAGTCTGAAAACATATTTTCACTCGCTCATGTATCCTTAACCCCTTAATGACAAAGCCCGTACATGTACGGGCTCAAAATGTATTGTTTTCAATGGGTTTAGGGACTGTCCATTGTCCTTAAGGGGTTAAGGTGAATGCTATTCAGAGCACTGACAGTGATATGGAGCTGGGTGATGGGTGCACGAGGTGGCACGATTGCCAACAGTGCACCCCTATAGTGTAGAGCCACGAAATCATTTTGGTGGCCTGCTTGTGGTGAGAAAGATGTACCTTATGATTAGCACCATAGGGGAGGATGTTATCCCTGATGGTGTCTAAAATAGGTAGAGAAATTGGAAGGTGAGGGAGGTACTGGAGGCCAGGGAAGGGTGTTAAATGTGGAGAACAGACATTTAGGATTATGGCAAAGCGAGGAGATCAATGAAAATGTGCATAGGAAAATGTATAGGAACGAAGCGCTAGTTTGTATTGTGTAAAGTCTTCTGGTGAGCAAGACTTCTTCCACCGGTGCTCAGCTGTACATGAACACTTTTTGAGGAGACAGCTCTGTGTGGAATGCCATGGCTAAGGTGGATGGCGTGGGGGGTGGCACACAGTTACACCAGTTGCCATATCTAGGACTGCGGCTAATGTATTACCGTGTTTCCCCGAAAGTAAGACAGTGTCTTACTTTCTTTTTATCCCTAAAAGCCCCACTATGTCTTACTTTCGGGGTATGTCTTATATTGGGAAAAAATTGTCGAATTTTTTTTTTAACCATAAAATTAACATATACACCAATCCACACGTATACACAAATCCACACACATATACACTAATCCACACACATATACACCAATCCACTCTCACTTAATGCTTTCCTACCTTTCCTTTCTTCTTTCAGCTTCTTTTCCTCCTCTTCGCTCCTCTTCTTCAGTTCTTGTCTCCTTCCGGGTCAGAGGGCACGGACAGCGGTGGGCGCGGCTTCAGTGTTGTGCGCCGGGATCTGACAAGAAACCCCGGCGCACAACAGCTGTTGCCGCGCAGATCACAAGGGAGCGGTATCGGAGGTCATTAACAGACCTCCGGCTCCCTTGAGTGATCTTAAGCCGGGTTGAACCCGGCTTAAAATCACTCAAGGGAGCCGGAGGTCTGTTAAAGACCACCGATACCGCTCCCTTGCGAGCCTGCTCCTCCAGCGGCGGACATTACTGTCCGTCTCTGGAGGGGTGCCGGGTGCCGCAGGTTGGCACCCCCTGGAGTGTGGCGCCCTGTGCGGTCGCACACCCCAAAGGTCGGCCCTGCTCTAAGGGGCCGGCCTTAGGGGTCTGCGGCCGCACAGGGTTTAAATAAAAACATCGGGGGTTTTTTTCAACTTTATTTAACATCCTCCATGTTAAATAAAGTTAAAAAAACTTTATTTAACATCCTCCATGTTAAATAAAGTTTTTTTTAACTTTATTTAACATGGAGGATGTTAAATAAAGTTAAAAAAAACCCCGATGTTTTAATTTAAATCCTGTGCGGCCGCAGACACGTAAGGCCGGCCTTGGTGGGGACTTCCCGGCCCCTTAGAGTGGTGGACCCGGTCGCAGGTGCGGCGGGCCTAAGGGGCAGGCGCCCCTTATGCCCTGCGTTAATGCGGCCGTAGGCCGTAGGCAAATCCCCCGTGTTTCCCCGAAAGTAAGACATATGTCTTACTTTCGGGGTACGGCTTATATTAGCCGACCCCTCTGAAACTCCCGATACGTCTTACAATCGGGGGTGTCTTACTATCGGGGAAACACGGTATGTATTATTATACATATTATACAATGTGGCAAAATCAGGACTGGAGGAGGTAGAGATTCTTGAGAGAAGTAGCAGAAGTTGTGTTAGTAAACTGTAGAGTGTTAAGGTCACGGGGGTCTCAGTAGGCTTGTGTTTTTTTTTTTTTTTAGGTAGAGGAGGTGTGGGAGGTATGGCAAGGTTGAATGTTAACAGGCTGTGGTCAGACAGAGAGAAGGGAGAGTTGGAAATATTAGATATTGAACAAAGGGAGAACATTAGGTCAAGTTGGCGGTCATCACTATGCGTGGGGGAGGTGGTCCAATGTGAGAGACCAAGAGAGAAGGAGAGTGACAGCAGTTTAGAAGCAGCAGGTAAGGGTGGGTCTTCAAATTGGTATATTGAAGTCACCAGATTAGTGTAGGGATTGTGAAGGAAAGAAAGTGATGGCCAAGTAAGCGAGACAAGATGGCACCAAAGTTAACTCTTTGAAACCAGAACGGTATGGAGACAGGCAGGCTAAAGCAGGGGATGAGGGGTTCAGGGTGGATCAGACGCAATAGGTGATAATCATAACAGGTGAACATAAAAAGGTAAAAGCAGGAGAAGAAGAATTCACAGTGGATCAGATGCAATATGTACATATAGCATACAAGAGAGTGCAATTAATGTTTTGCCTAAATGAGACAGCATCTTTAATATTCTCTGGAGTAAGGGACAAATAGTTCACCAAGGGATCATTTAGTTGTTAAAATGCCAATAGTGATTTCTGTGTTTACAACTTTCTTTTAAATATCCTCTTCAAAATAAACAACTTAAAATGGAAAAAAACATGAATATGCAGTTAAATCATTAATTAGTTTTCAGTTTTCTTGCAAACATTGACTTCATTAGCACTCTCACTTTTCTTCTCTAGAGGTCAGAAGATGTTGGTAAGCTACAAGTGACGTACAAAGACCCTCTTGAGAACTCTGGTCTTCATGAGACTGGCATCCCATGAGGGATTGAATATAATAAGCATTGCAAATAGTGCCTGGATTTATCCATGTGTAATGGTGATAAATTCAGTGAGTGAGCTGCATCGTGTTGGGATAATAAGAAGCTAGTTATAACACCATCTGTTCTTGAATATTTTTGTAGGAAGAATTAAACTTTCCATTTCAGCTCTTAAATACTACGACAGGGTCATCTTTTAATTGGTGACAAGATTATTGATGCGGATCAGAGGAAATGGAACATAATCTGTTATTGTTATACCAGCACATTTGCTCAATTTATTCCATAAAAAGCCCCTGCATGTTAAATATGTTTTAAATAGATATTTTAGCAAGGACCTAATGGTAACAGCACTGGTTTAAGATTGTATAGTTTCTGAAATTTAAGAAGGCTGGTATGAGATGCTCTGAGCGCCAATCAATGATTAAACATTCATGTGTAGTAATTTGGGCCAACATAAGAAAAAGGCGTAAAGTCAAGTATCTCAGAGGTCAATTCTTCAGATCAAGCATCTGAAGAATTGACCTATAATGTCCCAAATGCTTTGTAAATACAGCAATATCAAAAGTGGTCCAAGGAAGGAAAAGTGGTGAACCGGCGACATGGGGGGGGGGCTGGCCCATGTGGTCAAATTCAACAGACAAGCTACTGTAGCTAAAATTGCTTCGCAGTTTGTTGCGTATGGGGCTTCATAGCCGCAGACCAGTCAGTGTGCTCATACTGCAGAAAGCGCCTACAATGAGCACCTGAGCATAACAACTGGACCACAGAGCATCAGATGGATGGCCCGGGTGAGTGTGTGTTGCTTACCTAGAGAAAACATGGTACCAGGATGCATTCATGGAGGCCCCACCTTGCAACTTACAGGACTGAAAGGATCTGCTGCTAATGTCTTGGTGCCAGATACCACAGCACACCTTTATATGTCTAGTGGAGTCCCTACCTCAACGGGTCAGGGCAGTTTTGGCGGAAAAGAGGAATTTACACAGTATTAGGCTGGTGGTCATAATGTTATGGCTGATCCGTGTATATACAGATGCAGTGCATTATCAAGCCAATGATTGCTCAGCAGGATTACTACATTTCCATCTTACAAGTCTGGTACTTTTTAATTCACCCATAGGTAGTCAGAGCACAAGTAAGTGTTGGACTGGAAAGCTTCAGATAGTATCATTTTCAGAAATCATATTTAAGTGGACAGGAAGGGAACTGCAAACAACAACGGGACCATCATGCAAATCACATTTTTAATCCAACAAAACACACATATATGCTTAATCGGCACAACCACATGCATTGTTGTAGTGATATCCCCACTTAAAGTCATAAACACAGATCCCAGCTTCTATCTACAGTCTCTCTTTCTCTATTGCTGAAGGCTGCTGGCTGGGGGGATCCTGACACAGTAACTTTGAGCTTTGCCTTTTCCTTACAGGCAGTGAGCCACGCAGCTTTTACTTTTACTAATATAACACGTGACAGCTTCCTGGCTGATCCTGTAACATGACAGGGAATAGGAAGCTAACTGCAATCCTTTCTCATACAAACAATTACTGTTGCAGGAGGAAGTCCCTGTGCACAAAATAGGCCCCATCTCACCTCATCTGACATCTGCCTTCACTGCACACCATTGCTTTATTGCTTCTGTGCAGTGCAGGCTACCAAAGAAAGTATCAAGCGGAGGTCTTTGCCATGGGGGGCCCTGGAGTAAATGTCCCATTTGCCCCATTGCTAATCTGCCCTTGCTAGTAACAAAAGACTCGTCTGTCACATTTTCATGATGGTATTTTTTTCTCTTCTGAAAGATTACTTCACATTTCCTTACTTCTTTTTCAGTAATTAACCCATATGACCTTAACACACTTCCAGACAGGCAAAATAATTCTGCATTAATAATAAATGATAAATGATAGTTCAGTCCCACCCAAAACATCCTGCTTGACTTACTATGTAATGTAAAAAAAAAACATAACAAGAAATATCCTGAGGGATAAGTATATGTCATAGACCAGAACGTTTTAAATAAAGATATCCGCATGGTGTGTATACAACAGGAGTAATATCTGATGTTAATATATGAGTATATTATGTACATAATACAGTAGGGCCTTCAGATATTCTGCTCAAAATGCTTATTTAAAGTTACCTCGAAAGACATCATAAAGTGATACTAAAATGAAATGTTAAACAAAACAATACAATACAATACACTAAAGCACACTAGTGGTGATCCCAGTTAAGCAGAAATATTAAATATATATATATATATATATATATATATATATAAATACAAACATATATATGAAAACAGTCTACCCTCATGAGATCTACAAAAAAACGTAAAAACATCAAAATATAATCAGTTGCTGTACACAAATTGCAACTCAACCCCCACAGGCGCCTGTTACCAACTAAAACAAAGAAAGCGCACCCGACGTGTTTCACCGGCATGACAGCTTCGTCAGGGGAAAACGTGCATCGGGCACTCTTTCTTTGTTTTTAGTTAGGCAGCCGGGGGGACAGTATAGTATTAATTCTCCCGTTAAGGAAAAATCAATCAGTGAGGCAGATTTCTACTCTGGGCTACCCACAATTGTCCTTAGGTTGCTGACTCTTACTCTGCCGAGTCGGCAACAGGAAGATGCCTATGGCAGTTGAGCTGTAATTTGCATACTGCAATCGATTATATTTCATTGCTTCACTGCAATACCATCGGGTTTTCTGTTTGTGGATCCCATGACTTTTGTTTTCCTACATATTTTTGTATTATGGTCATTTTTAATATTTAAAATTAATATTCAAAGTTATCAGCACAGATTCTCTTTAACATGATAAGATGAAATGTTTTATTATGTGTTACAGATGCCACAAGCTAGCCACTATAGCTTGCTGTTACCGCATATCACTAAAGCAGAAACTGTCCACTTACGCATTTGTTGTTCACACGAGCAGTTTTTCACGTTTTGGCCTGCTTTAGTCCCTAAATCTATACCTTTTTTTAGCAGTTGCACATACCCTCTGCAAGTAATCCACATCAACATTGTAAGCTGTGCATGGAAAACACATTTTTTGGAGATTGGTAGTGAAATAGCTGCATGGAATTTGGCAAAATGACATTAGTGAAATGCCTTGGGTTGCCTAAATGTATACCATCGTAAGGTGGTTCTGGTTTCCGTGGCTGCTTTTGAGTGCTAGCGTAGCAAATTTAAGAACAGCTTTTGGAAAGGTCATGTGGGTCTTGTATTTTCCTTGTTATCTTAAAAATAGATGGAAATCCTATACATATGGGGTGGTTTCCAAATCAGGACCAGGAAAGGAATATATTTTGGGATCATTTTCTTCAGCTGCTTTTGTTTTGTGAAAAATATTATATGGAAAGCTTTAACAATATGGTTTATTTGCAAACATGGCTAAATCCACTGATATTTGCTCACTGCTCTGGTCGTCAAGCAGTTACATATTAAACTGAGTACAGGGTATTTATAGAAGAAAAGGTTCATTCAATAAGAATACATAAATATTTAATACCACTTTTGCACGCTTATTGCCATTGTAAGATGTACTAAGTAATTTAACATCTAAACAATCTAATTCTAGTCTGCACTTCCCTATTTACACTTCCCTCTATTTAATTTGCACATTTACATATACTGAATCTGCACATCCCTGCACTAAACATCCTTTTAAAAGTCAAACAGAAATTTTGCAATCTAGATTTGCTTCAGTAAGAATGTCCTACACCACTTTGACTACAGAAAACTTGTATTTCTCATATCGCTTTATTAAATGCATATAGGACTTGGGGGATGTACTAAAGTGAACAGGATATATAGAAACCCATGGAATGCAGAATTTTTTTTTTGCCCTGCAGTGTTACTACCATGAAACATCTGTGCATAAAATTCTACCATAAAAAAAATCCAGAACATTAATATTATAGCTAACATTGGGGGATATGTGTGACCAATTGAGAGTGAAATAACATGGGTTGCTTTCCAAATATATACTTTTGTGGGAGTGTTTCATGTGGAGATAACAAGGCGGCCCTGGCACTTTAAGTGACCGCACATTTTTAGCGTGTATCTGGGCATATGTAGCTGGTGGCCCCAAGTGGAAGCATCAGATCTGGTGTGTATCAGTCCGGTGGCCTACCAGACATTTGCCCAGTATGCCAGATGGCCAGTATGGGCCTTTGTTAAACCATTTGACATAGGCCAAGACTAAAAAACACTGTGTACATTTCAAACTGTATTAGACGTATTCCAATTTGTGTCCTGCAATTTACAAAAACAATAAAAAAAACCTACATGTGTGGTATTTCCATAATCTGGTAAAACAGCTGAATACATTTTGGTAGATTTCTTTGCATTTTTGCTTAAAATACACATTTCATCTTGGCATAGTTTTTATAACATTGGACTCGTTTGTGCCAGTTTTCAAACATGGCCAAATAGGTAACACGTACCTAATTTACTAGCTTCCTACACATTTTTACTTTTAGCCACACGAATTTCATTAAATCGGTCTTTCTTCGCTATGGGGTACACAGCTTGAATCACACAGGTTACTCTATTTCTTTTTTCTAATAAAGTAGACCTGAGAGATATGGATGGAATTACGGAGATACGTCATCATTTTTATACTGTCTTAACAATATTTGACATATTAATTTTATAATAGTGTGAGTTCTGAAGTGGATCTCTTTTGTGAAAGAAATGATGATAAATAGTGTATTGATAAAGGTTCCAACAAACAGAAGGCTTTGTTCTTGAATTGGCTTTTCCACTCCCGAGTTTCCTGAAAGTGCTATGAATTATCATTGTTGACCTCTGCATTGTGTATTGAGTGCAGACCGAAACGCTGGAATGGCATAAGCAGTCTTGCTCACCATCTGTTTTCTCCCTATCTCGCTTGCCCCTGCTACCTTTTGTCTTCTGCTTGGGAACTATTGATGGAACGCTCACAAAACCTTCTATTCAATGACAAAGGAAGGAGAACATACGGTTTAGATAACCAAGACATTGCTGAAATAACAGGTTCTCGATCAAGAGCTAAGCTTGAAATTGCTTTCCAATGCTTCGCAATTAATGTATCTGTAGTTAGGCTGAAAAGCAATTATGAATTTTCTAAAAAACAGGAAAACGCGGATCATGCAAAAGGACAGATTCTATGAAGTTAACACCTTCACAACACAAATTGTTTAGCACAGCCCACACAGTCCCTTCAGCTTTCTGCAAACGTGGGCAACATAACATATTCCGCATTATACTGCATTGGTTTAATACAATGTTAATCACAATCCTGGAAGTAGGTAAACCGAATATTTTTTGTAGGTATTGTCAAATTAAAGCAGACTAATATAGACAGGCTTTACAAATACCATATTTGCTTGATTACAAGACGAGGTTTTTTCCAGAAAAAAAACTTCTGAAAAACCGACCTCGTCTTATAATCAGACCTCAGATCATCCCCCACGATACTTCAGAATTCCATCGGCAGCCGCCGCATCTGCTGCAGCCGCCGCCGCATCTGCTGCAGCCGCCTCCGTATCCGCGGCAGCCACCGCCTCCGTATCCGCGGCGGCCGCCTCCCCCTCCTCCGTATCCGCGGCGGCCGCCGCCTCCTCCATATCCGCGGCAGCCGCCGCCGCCTCCTCCTCCGTATCCGTGGCAGCCGCCGCATCTGTCTACACTTCAGTATCCTCCGATGCGGCCGGATCACAGCGTTCGCCGAAAGCTCTGACCATTACTGATGCGCGGGTCACATGGGTCTCGCCGTTCTCACCTGACCCAGCTTCGTTTTTTACGTTTTGTGTCTTATCCCTGCCAATGATTCTATGCAAATCAGTCCTACCTGACAGTCTGTGCTCCTCTTCACAATTTGTGAAGAGGAGCATAGACTGTCAGGTAGGAATGATTTGCATAGCTGGTTCAATTAGGGGCACATCTTAGTGAACTACATTTCCCATGATTTCCAGACCCCTTTAAGCGTGACTGAGGAGCATGGGACATCTATAAAAGTGCTATTCCCACTGACAGGTGAGCAAGAAAAAAAACACTATACACATGCAATAAGATAAACCACCACATTACTACCACCATTCCCCTGTGTCAGATTTTAAAAGTGCATATGAGTGAGTCAGATTTTAAGTGTGTTTATGAGTGACTGATTTTAAGTGTGCTTATGAGTGAGTGGTAGATTCCCTGCATGGCCCATTTCATTCTATAATACACCGTATGTAAAATACAGTAATGCTGGTATTGCTTAAATAACTGGTACGTAATGTACATTTATTTCCAATAAAAACAACACTACAGAGTATGCAAACACTTTACAGTTACACATACCATATACAGTAACAGAATAGCATGACTGATGTCTTCTTGTTATTATGGTTTTAGAGTACCTAAACAGCAAACCTGCCACCCCACTATATTCTGATTCCAAATTGCCATCATGTCTTCCACTCCTTCCACATCCAGAGGAGAGTGCTCAAGCGACATGCCAACTCCTTCCACATCCAGGAGAGTGCTCAAGCGACATGCCAACTCCTTCCACATCCAGAGGAGAGTGCTCAATCGACATGCCAACTCCTTCCACATCCAGAGGAGAGTGCTCAAGCGACATGCCAACTCCTTCCACATCCAGAGGAGAGTGCTCAACCGACATGCCAACTCCTTCCACATCCAGAGGAGAGTGCTCAAGCGACATGCCAACTCCTTCCACATCCAGGAGAGTGCTCAATCGACATGCCAACTCCTTCCACATCCAGAGGAGAGTGCTCAATCGACATGCCAACTCCTTCCACATCCAGAGGAGAGCCTTCAAGAGTGGCACTAGTAGAGAAAGCGAAAGGAAAAGGCAAATCTACTAAAAAATTCTTACGCAGGAGCTACGATGCCAATTTTGAAATTATGGTGATAAAAGAGGCAGAAAAAACAAACAATTGTGCAGCTGCCAGAAAGTACTGTGTCACAGAGTGTAATGTCAGGAGATGGCGGACACAGAAGAAAGAACTCCTGAACACACAGTCCACCAGGCAAGGTTTCAAAGGCCCTAAAGTTGGGCGTCATGAAGAACTTGACAAACAGGTAGAAAAATTTGTCTGTGAAATGCGTAGCAAAGGATACCCTGTAACCAGAGAAGCTATGTAAATAAAAGCACTGGAAATTGCAAAACAGTTAAACATAACTGAATTTAAAGCCAGCATGCGATGGTGCAGAAGGATGATGCTAAGACATGGTTTGTCTTTGAGGCGACACACAACTTTAGCACAAAGACTACCAAATGACTTTAGTGAAAAACTCCTTTCCTTTCAACGCTTTGTGAAAAATGCTTTGAAAAAGCATGACTATGCCCTCAGTCAGATCTGTAATGCAGATCAAACACCGGTGTTCTTTGACATGCCAAGCAATGTTACAGTGCACAAGAAGGGAGAGAAGTCAGTTCTCATAAAATCTACTGGGAATGAAAAATCTCGAATAACCGTTATGTTGGCAGTACTAGCAGATGGAACAAAGCTTCCACCATACATTATTCTGAAAAGGAAAACCATGCCAAAAGAAAAAGTACCATCAGGAGTCATAGTCAGAGTTCAAGAGAAGGGGTGGATGGAAGAAAGTCTAGTTATAGACTGGCTTAAAGTTGTTTGGGGAAGACAACAAGGAATCCATTGCAAAAAAAGAGGAATGCTTGTCCTTGATGCATTCAGAGGACATTTAACCCCAAAAGTTAAAAAGCAAATTTCAAAGATGAACACTGATTTGGTCATCATCCCTGGAGGTATGACCTCACAGTTACAAGTCCTGGATGTTGTGGTTAATAAACCATTTAAAGGCCATTTAAAAAGGCAGTGCAATGCATGGCTCCTTTCTGATGATCACACCCTCACTCCAACAGGAAAAATTAAAAAGCCATCTATTTCTCTTATATGTGAATGGGTACTTCATGCCTGGGGCCAGATTTCTGCTGACAGTATTGTTCTTGGCTTCAAGAAATGCTGCATTACTAATGCCATGGATGGCACAGAGGATGATATCTTGTGGCATGAGACACCACAGAGCAGCACTGAAAACAAAGGAGAGGAGGAGGACGAGGAGGAAGAGGAAGATGATGATATCATTCCAGTCATCATTGATTAAAAAAATCTAGAAACAAACACTGTTGTTTTTCCCTTTGATTGTTTTTTGCACGTTTGCTATTTTACAGATAATCTGGTTATTATATGTTAATGATTAAACTATTTTTAATGACAAAAACAGTGGTTTTGATTTTTTTCCCATTAGAGTCATCTTATATTCAGGCATTTTCTTTTTTTCCCCAATAAGATCCAAAATTTGAGGAGTCGTCTTATAATCGTCTTATAATTGAGCAAATACGGTAATTACTCACAGTAGATGAGCAAGAACAGGAGTAACATGGGGTCCATTGTTTATAATACTTTTTTACCTAAAAAAGTACCAAATAATGCACCAAGCTTTACTCGAGGCCTTGTTTACTGTATGTTGTTTTCTGTAGTAATACCTGTGTGATGGCACTTATGCCCCGTGTACTCTGTTTATGATGCCAGTGCAGATCTCATCGGTTGTGGATAAGACAAAAAAAGACTTATTGCTTACAGCCAAGAGTGTGATAGCAGCAAAGGGAGGAGGAAAGTAATGGAGGGATTTCAGCTTCTGGAGCAAATAAGTGCCCCCTCCGGACTTCACAGGATCACTTATTGTAATAGTATACAAACATGATCACACTATTCCTTTAATCATTGTTAGGGACATTACATGAGGTTTATTCTCTCCATAAATGTGAATAGCTCAGTTTTCTTTTATTTATTGGGATCCAAAGAGATCATGAAAATCTTATCTTTTCTACATTGTTAAAATCACTACATATAAAAAAATCCAATATTTATTTAACCTAATAAGTGACTATTGATTAATGACATTTTTGGTCACTAATCATAGATCCATCTAACTTTAATTGACAGGGACTTAATCTGATCATCATCCCTAACACTAACACTATACAGTACTGTAACCTAACATCTAACCGTACCTATAACTAGCCACCAACATGATCCTAGTGTTGACTCTTATGCTATCAGCTAACCTCTATTTACACTAAACTGAAAAGGTAAGGGGGTAGCTTTGAGATCCTTAGGTATTGTGCTTTCAGGGAATATATTGTTTTATGGGGTTAAATTGATATTAGGACCATTTACTGTTTCTCAAATGAGACATGGGGCCAGTAAAGTGATCCGTCAAAATTTCAAGTTTTAAAACTGAATTGCGCATATCCAAGTTGACTCCACAATGTCTGAGAAACAGACATTGTGGAGTCAAATGACTACCCCATGCCACTCTTAACCCCCATGCCACTCCTAACCCCTCCCCCGAGTTACCAGTGCATCCCTTTACTTGTTACCCATGCTTCAGACTCCTTGGTGTCTAATGGGGCAGCCGGTGGAGGTCTGTGCGATGTAGACCTCCGCTGCTGATGGCCAGTACTTCCGGCGGGGCATCTATGACAGAGCACTAGCATCGCATGACCTTCCAGTGCTCTACCATAGAAGCGGACTGCTGCCAGCACTTCTATGGTGGAGTTATGTGATGACGGTACTCTGTCATAGAAGCCCTCAGAGGAAGTGCCGGCAGCAGCAGATGCTGCCCTAGAGGAGAATCTGGGTCCCCTGCAGCACTGCTTTTGCATTTGCTCTGAAAAAAACTGCAATGCACGTCATTCATATTTAACCCTGTAAGTGCCAGTTTTTTCCCATTTACATAGTGTAACTGAACATTTTTCCTTTTTTCCTAATTTTCCCCACATTTTTAGATATTTTTCATACTAAATGATGGTATATATTTTATATATATATATTCAAAAGAAAGCCCTTCTACAGAAATAAAGTTAATATAAATTTTTGTGGGGGTGCACTAAATGAGTGGGCAATCACAGTTGAATAAAGACACAGCAAAAACACAAAAACTGCTTTGGTCATTTAGTGCAAACATGGTAAAAAAATATCCTGGTCCTGAAGGGGTTAAAAGCTGCAAGTTATGGCCATGGTGGCTGCTAATGGGTCTACTAATGAGAAATGGGTCTGGAGCTTCAGCTCCATCAGCCCCTACTGTATGTGAATTTGGCCTGGTGTTTGGTATTATGTACATAAAGTGAAATCATAGGTACTGTGATCTTGGTAGCACTAATTAGTTCTTGTCTCGCTGTGCTGTGATTTGAGGACATTGGCTTCCAAGCCTGAACCGGCCATCTGGCAAACTGGGCAAATGCCACTCAGTTACCTTTATTGCCACTTGCGTGGTAGATCACCATGATGTCTGAAGATGTGGTAGAACAGAATAGCCATCTGTCAAAGTATAACAATACTTGTAAGAATAAGGTAAAGGCACATAAAATAATATGGTTGCTTCTATAGGAAGGAAACAAAAAGAACATTTTCTTTTTAAAGGAGAAGTACCACAACTCTTTTGTATTTTAATTTGTTCTAGGTTTATTCTTGCTTGTATTGGTAATAAACCATTTTGACAGCTGTAAAGAGATGCAATTATCACTACCTACTGTTATTTCCTGAGCTTTCACAATTTATGTACCAGTATGTAAATGTTTTAGGAAGTATTAATTATAAGCTTGAACAATTTTTCTTCTCTCAGCCCTTAAATGAACAATAAGAGAATAAAAAAGATAAAGGCAACACTGTGACACTGAAAATATGGATTCTTAATCACTAGAGCTATGACAATATTAATAGGAATAGGAGAGAGATATTGTGTCCTTCAAAATGTTTCTTGGTTTTGTAGTTAACATAAACATTTCTACTTTTTATGTATCACAATATTATTTTTATGAACTACTTGAGGAGTAATTATCATAAATGCAATAAAGGACTGTAGTACTGTAATAAAACAGTATAATATTCAGGTATTGTAAGTACAGATAATCATTGCTGAGCCTATGTAAAATGTACACTCAAACAATAGAAAATACTATAGTTCACACTCCAGATGTATGTGTATTATTTTACATCGTTAGTCTGTCATACTGCCTTCACTCCTCTATTCTTCTGTTTAAATTGTCCATTACTAGAACAAAGGCCCCCCTTCCCAATAATGTTTTCTTAGGCCCTCTCCAGGGAGTGTTTCACACAAACGCAATCTATGATATACAAGATCATGCTACTTTGTATCTCCTTTTTCCCCTTATATCCCTGTACCAAACAGGCAACGTATCAAGTTGTGAAAGAGTCACACCAAAGCCTTACTGGTCACCTATTGTCAGTTAGGAGTGACCCAATTGGTTAGTGCTAGGTATTCCTTCTGGTAGCTGAAGATTTTGTGAGACCCGCTTCAACATTTCTGGTGTACAGGGCCACTTTGTTGAGGGAGGTTTCTGGTAAGCTACAGGGCCTAGGGCAGGACTAGTATCCACCCATCTTACATATCCAATAACAAGTAGAACACCAGGATATGATGTCATATTGCAGTGCTCTGCTCTAATATACTATAAGGTGGCCACTTGGGATTTAGGTCTACGCTTTTGTGGGATGGTCATGTAAGATCATCTGATGCTCATCATTCCCACTGTCTGAAAGAGGACAGAAGAAAACTCAGAGGGGCAGTGCTCGAAAATCTCGACTTTCTCATTTAAAATCGGGACACTTGGGAAGTACCGGTATGTGGTCAGTGTCATGTGCCTTTTAAAGCTAGAAAATATTGATCACATTGTTAAAGTGTTTTCTTTTATAACCAGTCCTTGTCAATTTTTATAATTACCGTATTGGCTCGAATATAGGCCGTGGAAAGTGCCGGCAGGGAAGATTGTTAGCGTACATCGCTCAGCCAGCACCGGAAGTTGAATATGCGTACTGCGTAGAGGTACCCTGCAAGACCCAGGGGAGTCTGCACCTGTAAGTCTAGGGGGGGACCACTTGGGGTAGAGTGGCAGCATATCTCAGAGGGGGATAGAGTGGCAGCATATCTCGGGGGGCGCATCTCGGGGGCAGAGTGCATATCTCAGGTTGGGATAGAGTGGCAACATATCTCGGGGCAGAGTGGCAGCATATATGGGGAGGGCAGAGTGGCAGCATATCTGTTCAATCTCCCGTGCCGGCACTCCCCCAATTGAAAGTGCTGGCAGGGGAGGCTGTCTGAGCGTATCAGAGAGTAGGATACGGGTCCCCTGCACCGTTGCGGGGGATCTGTATCCTAACCCTCCTGCCTGCCCGGCACCCGGAACTGCATGTCCCGGGCGTCGGGCGATACGAATTGCGCATTCCTGCGCTGGACCCCGAATATAGGCCGCATCCCCACTTTAAAGACTTAAAGTGGGGGAAAAAAGTGCGGCCTATATTCGAGACAATTTACTGTTAAATATGGATCACTGCATACTTAATATTAAAAATCATTTGATACATCCAAAACAAAGCTCAATTTCTTCTCTCCATAGCAGCATCCTTCAATATGGAGATACCGTATTTATCGGCGTATAACACGCACTTTTTTAAACAAAAATATGAAGTTGAAACCCTACCTGCGTGTTATACGCCGATAAATCCAAGAGCTGCACGATCTTCCCCTGCACAGCTCTCTCGCGCGCCCTCTCTGATGCCGGGAGCCGGGTGATGAAGTCACTCCGGCCCCGGCATCAGCACAAAAAGTAAAACGCTGGAAGATAAAGAGGACCCATACCAGATCTCCCAAACGGTAGGGAGTAATATATACAATTAATGTGTGTGTGTGTGTCTGAGTATGTGTGTGTGTCTGTGTGTGTCTTAGTGTGTGTGTGTCTGAGTGTGTGTGTGTCTGAGTGTATGTGTGTCTTAGTGTATGTGTGTGTGCGTGTCTGAGTGTATGTGTGTCTTAGTGTATGTGTGTGTCTGAGTGTGTGCGTGTCTTAGTGTGTGCGTGTCTTACTGTGTGTGTGGTTTCCCAGATAGCTGTGATTCTGATTTTTTTTTGTTCAGTTTTTTGTTCAAAGAGGTGCTTTTTCTTTCATATTTGCCTTATACGTGGTATAAATGTTATAATAAATGTTATAATGTAACAAATATTATTCCAACATTAAGTTCATAGCTTCCAAGTTTAAATTTTTTTTCTTACTCAAATTTCCTTGTTAAAATGGGGGTGCGTGTTATACACCAGTGCGTGTTATACGCCGATAAATACGGTATGTGTGTACACATGCCTGCATGCAACCGCCCCCAGTGACTGCCATTGATCCGTAGTGCATTACAAGTTGACGGTGCTGCTCCTCAGAGATCCCAGCTGTTTTATGGCAAGTGGGACATTTATGTCAGTTTTCCAATATGATTAATGATTGTGGTCTTTCCAGAATGTAAGTTCAACTCTTCTTTCGTTTTCATATCTGCTATAGATATGAGACTGGGCTAACCCAACCAAAGGAACTGGTTTGAAACAACTATTAAGATATTTCTGAACAAATGGATTGTTATATTTTGGAATCTTTCACAATAGTTTTTATTGCAATCAAATGGCCCTGCTTCTTTATCCTTTTTGTTCCTTTATGGGTTAGCCCAGGGCTTGACAAATTTGTTGTGAATCTAGGCGCCAGCTAAAAAAGTTAGGAGCCAGGATTTTTTTAAAACTAACAGTTGGTCAGGAGTGATCTGATCATCATCAGCCCACTAACTAAACTCACAGCATTTGGCCTGGAAGCACCCTGGACTTTCAGGTCAGTGCTGTTCATTTTTAAATGATTTTTTTTTTTTTAACTCTTTCAATGCCGATGTTCCATTGGAGCACAGCATTGACTGATATTTAGTCCCCACAAGCAAAATGTTTACAAATGTTAACCCCTGCAATGCCACAAATGTGCCATACACAATTGTGGCATTGAAGGGGTTAACGCTGCACTGTCGCTCTCATGGAGCGATCAGGCAGCAGGGGAAGAACCCTCTCCCCCTGTCCCTGAAGCTACCTCTGGACACAGATGGTAGACCGGCATCTGGTGGGAGGAGTCTCTTTGGGGCTTGTGGGGGCTCGTTTTTGCTGTTGCTGGTCTGCTTGGGCTTCCAGGTAGACCACAGCAGCAGAGCCCAGTACAAAACGGGTATTACTGCACTATCGCTCTCATGGAGCAATCAGGCAGCAGGGGGATGTTGTGTCAGGTCCCCACACTTGTGTGGGGACCCAATCAACGTACAGCCCCCTTCCCTGAAGCTGTCTGTGGCAGGTGAAAACGCAATTGCTGGTTTGCTGGCAATCGCGTTTTCAGGCTACAGAATCACTCCGTGCTCCGCGGGGGCGACAAAATTCTCATGGCGCCTGGGATTTGTCGAGGCCTGGGATTTGTCGAGCCCTGGGTTAGCCCCAGGAAGTCATATTACCACCCACACCCAGATGTCTTCTCCTGATGCTACAGGCATGGTCATATCCCTGTGCACAGCTAGCCCGTATAGCCTTATAGCCCTATAGAACAGGAAGGGAAGATCTTCACATCACCCAGTCTACATATATGATTATTCTAAATAGACTTTTTTTTGCAAAATATAGTAACATAGTAACATAGTTCATAAGGTTGAAAAAAGACCAAAGTCCATCAAGTTCAACCTATATACATATTGTGTCCCTACTGTGTTGATCCAGAGGAAGGCAAAAAACCCTTATGAAGCAGATGCAAATTGCCCCATACCAGGGGGAAAATTCCTTCCCGACTCCAAATATGGGAATCAGAATAAATCCCTGGATCAACGTTCTGTCCCTATTAATCTAATATCCATAACTTGTAATATTATTGCTTTCAAGAAACACGTCCAGGCTCCTTTTAAACTCTTTTATTGAGTTTACCATTACCACTTCCTCCGGCAGAGAGTTCCATAGTCTCACCGCTCTTACTGTAAAGAACCCCCATCTGTGCTGGTGTAGAAACCTTCTTTCCTCCAGCCGTAGAGGATGTCCCCTTGTTATAGATACAGTCCTGGGTATAAATAGGTCCTGGGAGTGATCTCTGTACTGCCCCCTTATATATTTATACATAGTTATTAAGTCCCCCCTAAACCGTCTTTTTTCCAAACTAAATAACCCTAATTCTGATAATCTTTCTGGGTACTGTAGTCCTTCCATTCCCCTTATTACTCTGGTTGCCCGTCTTTGAACCCTCTCCAGCTCCACTATATCTTTCTTGTACACTGGTGCCCAGTACTGTACACAGTATTCCATGTGTGGTCTGACTAGTGACTTGTACAGTGGTAGAATTATTTCCTTGTGGTGGGCATCCATGCCCCTTTTGATGCACCCCATGATTTTATTTGCCTTAGCAGCAGCTGCCCGACACTGGTCGCTACAGGTAAATTTCCTGTTAACCAAGACTCCTAAGTCCTTTTCCATGTCAGTCGTCCCCAGTGTTTTCCCATTTAATACATATTCCCAGCCTGGATTTTTCTTCCCCATGTGCATAACCTTACATTTATCTGTGTTGAACCTCATCTGCCACATCCCAGCCCAAGCCTCCAACCTATGCAGATCCATTTGTAATCGTGCACTGTCCTCTATTGTGTTAACCACGTTACAGAGTTTAGTATCGTCTGCAAAGATTGATACTTTACTATACAATCCCTCTACAAGGTCATTAATAAATATATTAAAAAGAATAGGACCCAAAACTGACCCCTGTGGTACCCCACTAGTAACAGTCACCCACTCAGAGTATGTACCATTAATAACCACCCTCTGTTTCCTATCACTGAGCCAGTTACTTACCCACATACACACATTCTCCCCCAGCCCAAGCATTCTCATTTTATGTACCAGCCTTTTATGTGGCACCGTATCGAATGCTTTGGAAAAATCAAGATATATGACATCCAGCGATTCACCCCGATCCAGTCTTGAGCTCACCTCCTCATAAAAGCTGATCAGGTTAGTTTGACAGGACCGATCCCTTGTAAACCCATGCTGATTTGGAGTCATACATTTATTTTCATTGAGATTCTCCAAAATAGCATCTCTTAGGAAACCCTCAAACAGTTTACATACAACAGAAGTTAAGCTAACAGGCCTATAATTCCCCGGGTCACTTTTTGTCCCCTTTTTGAATATTGGCACAACATTTGCTATGCGCCAGTCCTGGGGAACAGACCCTGTCACTATAGAGTCCTTGAATATTAGAAATAGGGGTCTGTCTATTACATTACTTAACTCCCTTAGAACGCGGGGGTGAATGCCATCTGGACCTGGTGATTTGTCTATTTTGATTTTTTTTAGGCGGCACTGCACTTCTTCCTGGGTTAGACAGGCGACATGTACTGGGGCATTTATCTCATCCTGCTGTATATTACCTGGCATTTCATTTTCCTCTGTGAATACAGCAGAGAAGAATATATTTATTGGTTAGCTTTTTCCTGATCCCCGTCTATAACTTCTCCCTCATTACTTTTAAGACTATATAGGCTTTTCTCTTTCACTACCTTTAATTGGTGGCAAAATTAGTAGCTAATTACTACCTTTAATGTTTTGTGTCTTAATATGAATGTGTGTCTTATAGTTAATAATGCAAAGCCAACATAGAACTGTAATTGTGCATAAGAGTTATCATTGTCACAATAATGAAGTACCACTTAAAATCACAAGAACATGATGCGTTGACAAATAACATTTTTAAATCTAAACATGATACTGGAAAGAGAAGGGTAGGTTATTATCATGAAATCATATAGTCTTAAAATATGTGTGAGAGCAAACATAAGCATTACCATGGCCTTCCATTTGTTATTTTGGAGGCTTTAACTGCTTTACAAAGTTTAATGCTCTTTTATGTTGATAGTTATCTCATGTCAAATAGAGGCAATAATGTTTTAGTGGATCTGCCCCTTCCATGAGTTTACCATCATTAAACATAATTAACATGTCATTTTAATTATATATTAAAATTACTTGTAGCTTAGTAATTTAAAGTCCATTGTTACTGACTAATTCATGTGATTAAATTTAGTACTACTTTATCTGACAAAAGGTTTGAATAGCCACCTAGCAACAAATGCATTTTTTTTTGCCTATACGTTTGATTTTCAATCACTCCACATTATAGTGGTTTAAAAAAACGGTGGGACATTTAGAAATAAGGAATGGCATTTTCTAAGAAGACATATCAAAACACAGGAAACATCTGATTACAATTCAGTGCACAATGCTAAGGCTTAAATAGCAAAAAAGTGGAACCACTGTAGAATTCATTTACTGGCATTCATTCAATGATAACTTGAATTCATAGCACTTTTATAGAGAGCCAGAAGCCCCTATAGTGAACATATTTTCCCAGCAAAGTTATGGAGAGAGTTCAAGCCCCTGATTGAGGAAATGGTCATTGAAATCAGACGGTTACTTATGATAATTCCATTTCTGCAGATGTATCCTGTCCTATGTCACTATAAATCTGTCTTTAGCTAGATGACAGAAGTATAGATTCATTTCAATCCAAAAACGGTAAAGAATTTGAAAAGGTATTAAACTTCCCATAACACGTTGATTGCATTGAAGCCTTGGTAGAGATACCTTCATTGTCTTAGATCAAGTGTGTATAAGATGGTGACAAGTACCAGTTGGAAAGCATGATGTGTGATAATGTCCCCAGTGCCGTCTCCTTTGGTTTTCCAGACTGAGTAGTCAAAGTTACAGAGAAAAAGGACTGCAGAGGATTCCTTCTAGAGCAGGCTTATACCCTTCAGCACAGGTTATGGTTCAGTTGCCACATGTGCTCACACAAACCTTTCAGTGTAGTGCAAACGACATTTGGCCCAGGGGCCTGACACTCACTTGGCCTCATCCTCGGTTACATCTTCCTGCTTTACATGGGGATCCTGAGCCTCTGCTATACAGGACTTGGGCATGCAGGACATGAATGGGTTTCCCAGGCAGAAACATAATAAATGACTACAGCACCCAGTAATAACAGTATGAGCATGTATTAAGAAATAAATGGCAGCTAAAGTAATACAGACAATACAGTGGCTGACTAGGGACACCAAGATGTGTCTACCCGGGCCTAACACTCTCCCAAACAACCTGAAGGCTTCACCCTAATGGCTAATGGGTACCAGTTGGTGCACAGATGTGTTGCGGCCCTTTAAGGTAATCCACACGTTTAAAGCAACTATTACTGCAATCCACAAGAAAGGCTGTGTAAATCTTTATTAATGTCTGTGATAGACAGAATGCCCTATCAGCATGACAGGGGGAGAGGATACTCCTTACCCCTCAGAAGTATTCAGCTGCATAGGCCCAAGGGAAGCTCCAGGGTCTGTCAGCCATTTGCTGTACCTGCTTCCTGTTCCCTCAGATTCACACTGCTCCAGAGCTTACACTGGAATTGGATCATGGATCATAGAGATGCTGTTGCTGGACTTCACTGCTGCAGCACTTCCTTCTCTCTCTGTATCCCATACTGTTCTGGAGAGTTCCAGTTCAGGTGTCTCCCCATAGGCTTAATTGGTCACATGACCGCACAGCCAGGGACAGTCATCAGGTGCCACAGTTCAAAATTCCTAGAGGTGCAGCAGGGAAGATCTGGGGGCTACAGTAGTAAAGAAAAGTTGACAGAGTTTATGTATAAACTATAAAGTCTCCATTGCTCTTCTAGTACTTTACAATAAATAAATAAAGTTTGCCTCATATCATTCCCAGGTCTATAAAAATAGGTCTGTCACTGAACATGCAATCAATAAAGTAAACACTTTAACAGCTAACTTTATTAAATGCATGTAAAAATCAGCAGAAACAGAAATGCAAGTGGTAAATAAGTCCAAAGTATAATGAAACAATTGTCTATGGAAGTTCTATGGAAAAAATATGTTTGAATCAGAAGAGATCTACGGTAAATTAACCTAAACATTAGACCACATAGGAACCTATCATGTCAATTTATTTTACATTTGAGTATTGGAAATGTCTCAGACTAATGAGGTGGTAACTTGGGGTCATTTGGTTTTATTCAGTAACCTGAAGGCCATTAATCTAGCCCATACACCACCACCACCTTTTTGTAGCCAAGCAGCAGATTTTGTGGCCCAACCTGTCTATGAGTGATGATCCTATTACCTGCGAACTTGCCAGCGCTACAACTCAAGAGCTTCTTAGAAATGGCAGGAAGTTTCATTAAAATGTTAAGGGTCAGGGCTAGACACATAGAAGGTTGGGTATAGCCCACAATGGACCTAAAAGGAAGAGGGAGACAGAGCCAAACATCACTCACCAAACCCTGATATTAAACACTGGCTCATAATTATCTGCTCGGATTCACAGATCTTTCGAGATAAAACCATAGGGTTGTTAGGCATCCCTAAATCCACATTTGACCATTTAACCCAGCCAATCCATGTACAGTGAGCATAGTTATCTTACACTTTCCAATATTCCTTGGCTTCATCATATCAGTTTCTAGTTTGGATTTTGAACTTACCTACAGTCTAAAAACAACATAAACTACCACATAGGCTTTGCCATAAGGCTCCACTACATGAGCAGTAGACTTTATAGTAATATCTTGTATGGCACAGCTGAAGCAAAGGGCTTCAAGGTGAATAGCGGGTGCCCTGCCTAGGTGCTATTAATGCCAAAAGAAATGACTGAATCCCCTGCTTCATGTCTTATACATTGATTTACCAATCTGACTTATATATTACCAATCTGTTTTATATATTGGAATCAATATACTGGTTTTGATTGAAATAACTCTTTTATGCAATGACATCACAATAATGATCAATGTGTGAACTAATTAATCTAGGTCTGATACAATAATCTTCTCCAAATATCACATAATCGTACACATTTGAGCTGATGTTAACCTGATCTAGCTGATATAATATATTATAAGTTATTTAAACCTCTTATGAAAAGCAAAATTAGAAAATCTAGAGAGGAAACATTTGTCACATCTGGTGAATCATTGGACTATAATGCTATTTTGAGTTTCTCTAATGAGCTAAGGGACCAGAATGTCTCCATCAGTCTGAATCATGCAGTGTTATTTGTGGTTCCCTTCATGTATCATTATTTGCCAGGTGACATGGATTGTAATGTTTAATTAACCTGAGGTTGAATGAGCAAGAGGATTCTGATGAACTGGCATTTACCGTATTAATACAGTACTGAAGAACTGTTGTAGTGATGTCCCATGCATATTTGCAAATCCTTCTGGCTTTTGATGGTTAGAATTGGTCACAAGGCCATATGTTAGGTGGATATAGACTTGATATTAGCAGAGTCAATTATCTTCCTGCAAGGCAAAATAAATAGTGACTCTTGCCCCAAACTGTTTTGCCCAACACTTATTCTATAATGCTACAGACCATCAATTTTGTTGTTATTGGTGGAAGAGCCTACTTCAAATGTTTTCCACATCATATGGTTATCATTCCGTACACTATACAAACCTAATTATGGTGTTTGTAGGTTAAAAATAAGCAGTCGTTAAGCATACTTTAGCCCCAGAGTCTCCATTTGGGCCGATTGGGTAGATCATAGAGCTCCCTATTACTGGCCCCAAATAAAGGGTGTGCAAGGTCTGTTTATACTGATCTCTGTCTCCCTGCTCCCTCTTTAAGCGTGCTGGTTTTTAGTGCCGAGATATATCACCTCTTTGCTCAGCATCTTCAGTGTACCTAGGGAGACGGGGTGATCCGTTCCGGGTGCCAGTCATCAGGGGGGTGTCACAATTGCCACCCCAGGCCGGTCCTAAATTGTTCACAAAGGACCGATCGGATTTGGTCCAAGCCGTTCCAGGTCTGACCAGTCATTTGTGAACAATTTGTGAATAGAGTGTAACACAAGTGACCCTGTGGTAAAACGTGAGACTGAAGGCAAGAAAATCTGCAGCTGAGCTAGGGGTGGTGTATGAGGAAAGGAGGGAGAGGGGAAGGAGGGAAAGTGGGAAAGTGAGCATGTATGTATGTATGTATGTATGTGTGTTTGTGTGTGAGCGTGTAAGTATGAGAGCGTGGATGTGTAAATGTGTGTGAGCATGGATATGTAAGTGTGCGAGCACGGATGTGTATGTGTGTTTCTGAGCATGGATGTGTATGTGTGAGCATGGATGTGTATGTGTTTGTGCGAGAATGGATGTGTATGTGAAAACATGTGGATGTGAGTGTGAATTTGTGTGTGTGAGCATTGACTTTAAGTAAAACAGCATCAGCATAAAGAATCACATTACTGTGGTGTTTAAGTGAGGAAAGTCACTTCAAATATGACATGCATGCCGAGACTAGCAACCTAAAAGTCTGCAGATGAAGTTTATTGGAACAAAATGAAATAAAAAGCATTTTCTGGCAATACTAAACTAAATTAGTTTGGAGAGCACTATATTCAAATATATGTTATGAGACTTCCTTTTAAACTGCCCAATTTTGCCCAAATAAGTGCTAAGAAACTTTCAAGATTACCCTTGCCTAGTTGGCAACCAAGCATGTCTCGGGTTGTTTACAAGCTGTTTCCACTTAGACTATTATTTGTGATACATTTCTTACTCATTTTATCTTCAAAGTATCCCAAAGGACACAAAATGTGATAAATGTGATAAATGACCACCAGGTAATAGATTGTAACATATGCCTATGTCTGCCTATGTTATAAAAATAGAAGTATTCTTTTGAGAAGGGAAGGTAAGACTGTTTGATAACAGGAGATAAACAGCATGAACTCTCAGGGGTACTGCGATAAACACATTTTGCAACCAGCTACTAAGAACACTGCTGGAGTTATGCGTAAATATAGGAAAAAAACAGCCTGGGAAATAAATGAACATCTATCAACAGTGGGGATATTACTGCACATGCTGCAATATCCAAAGAGAAATGCTACTTGCAATCACGCTACTTGGTTTGCCTTTAAAGCTCATCTGGTCAGTGGGTGAAGCATCACAAAGCTTGTTTTGTTTTTGTATATTGATTTACCATTCGTAACCAAAGTAACAAAGCTGTATTGTAACCTAGAAAAGAATACTTGAATCGTGAGTACTAAGTACTTAATAAGGGGTGATTAGAATACTGGTCATTATTTCTAATTCTTAGCCCCTGAAGCTTCATCATATTCGCTATATAATGCTGGCTATTACTGGCCGCCTGTAAGCTCTAGGTACTGCAGCTGCCATACTGCCATACCAAAAGGAAGCCATCAGGATAGAAGGGAACATTGAGAAGCCAGTGTACATGGGTGTACATGGGTTAGACATGCTTTTGGCACAGCGGAGATAAGAAGCAGCAGCTAACACGTGAAGATATTAATTTTGTAGGATTCATTTTAGTAGAACATTACAAAGGACAAGAGGTCACCCGCTAAGACTTGAAGAAAGGAGATTTAGTCTACGAAAGCGGAAGGAAATTTTATCTAGCAAGTAAATGTGATCCCTTTAAAAGTGGCCTGGATACTTTTTTTTAAATGAAGCAGAACATAGAGGGCTATGTATGATAGTATAGGAATTAATATTTATTTAGGAGAAATCTGATTTTGGAGTCAAGAAATATCATTTTTTCCCCATTGAAAGCACAATTTGAAATTGCTGACATAAGGGTTTTTTGCCTTCTTTTGGATCAACAGCGGTAAACAAGTAATAGGAAAAAGGGTTGAGCTTAACGGACTCAAGTCTTTTTTCAACCTAAACTACTATAAACTATGAACTATTTATCTTTTTCCTTCAGTTTTTTTGTTATTTCATTGTGATGTTTAGCAGTAATATAATATATTGCTGTATTAACTGATTTGTATATCCTACTCTACTTTCAGGAGAAAATTTGATATGAGCCACTCGAGGAATCCACTTGGAGTTTGAGCACATCAGTGACAGAAGTTACCCTGGTTTTCTGAGAAGCCACCTTAAATTGGGACTTCGAAAGTAGGTAGTATTTACTAATACTTAGGTCCTTTTTCAAGTGGCAGCTATGATGCTACAAGTTGTTTCAGAATACACAAAGACATCCAACAACTTTAGGCAATTTTGGGTGCCTTTTTATTACAAATTTAACTACACCGCTCAGAATGCAAAAGGAATACTTCTATTTGCCGACATAACTATTGCTCTTTTTCTTACAGCATTGTTTATGATGAACATAGTTATTTATGTGTGGAACATAAAGTCTGTTCAGTTCCTAGCTGCTATGTTACAAAACATTTATCCCAGAAAATATTGCAAAACATCCAATTCCACATTTCGGCAATTTATATAATGGAGTAAAGCACTTTACCACTTGTAGTTAATTCATCAATTTCCCAAATGGTAATAAGTATGGCTAAGATTATGAGCTTTGATGATTTTAATTACAGAGAAATATTTGCGTCATTGTACCTTTTGTGGCAAATCCAATCATTTTGAGCAATTAATTTAATGAATGCACAGGGGATTTGAATTTGCAAATCCGAAGTTACGGTGAGTCCCCGCATCCCGCATGAACTTGGATACACTTGACTCCTCTGCAGTTGAGTGTATGCAAGTTGAGAATAATATCTTGCAAGTGCTAACGTGATTTGGCAAGTTGGACTTTTGTCCAAGTTGGACTTTTGTCCAACTCATGCGAGTGCTACTATAAATGTGTATTTTTCGGCCTATAGACCTCCCCACATCCACATTGGTACACAAACCACCCTAAAAGCATAAGTGTAAAAATCAGAGCTCTAATGCAAGAAAGAACTGCAGACAATTTGGAAAAAATTGCAAATAGATGGAATTATTCAGGACAACAGGCCTTAAATTCAAGAAAACATATGATAACATGAATCAGAACTCATAATTAGGTCTGGAAGGATAAATTCATTATTTATATATATGTATATATATATATATATATATATATATATATAGTTACAAATACAATTATCAATAAACTGGTAAGGGCATAACTAAATTTGATAAGAACATATGATATTATTATATTATATTATATTAAATAATATAGGACCAGTTTTAGATATTATATTCATTGCTGCTTAAAACAAAAGTTAAATTCTAACAGTAGTTAATTGAACCAAAAGATCAGTACTAATGTTAATTTATATTTTGGAATCGTTTGTTGGGGAGACACGTTCTGTGTGGCTATTAGATGAGCATTTTTGTGACATGTGTGATTTTTGTATAATTTCATCTTTGTCTCCTAGGTATGACGCCATCTCATTGGGATTAAAGATAGTGATGTTGAGCTTGATCAGAGCCAAAACTAAGGCTCTTGGGATCTGGGGCAGGGATAGAGGTCGCACCACGTGCTGTCATGTCCACTTCTGGAAGTATAAGAGGGGTCACGTGGCTCAAGCTTGCATTTCACCTTGGGCCACATGGCCAGTTGCCCCTCTTGTCAAACATTTAAGTCATATTATTGAATATTGAGTGCTCCCATATGATGAGCGATACGTTATATTTGCTGTAACCTTTAAAGTGGACCCAGCACAATAGGGAACATGGTTAAACTTAAAGTCATTGACAGAATAATATAAGGCTTATTAAAGTGAGAAGCCATCTGATAACATTCCGGTTCGTTTTTGTTGGACTCCATACTATTGGGATTGCAATGACTGCATAAAGTGAGCCAAGATCAGCCTCAAATTTGCTACACCAAGGAACCCTGAGGCAAAATGCCTAGCCTGCACAATTTTTAGTCCATTATTGGTACACATGGAGTTAAAAATCAAAGTATTTGATGATGTAAACAGGCATACAAAGATCAAACAGAATCCCAACTAAATAATTAGTTATTGCGTATACTGGGCACATTGTAATAGCTGCAGCTTTATTTTGTTTCCCATGGACAGAATGAATGTGTCGGGCCATATCCACTCCTCAGTGTTTTACATAATGGGTTCTGTTTCCCAATCCCAACAAGCTTCCTCCTGGAACATTCTGAAACAGAACTCTTTTGTACAGAAAGGAACATTTCCTTATTATCTTTGTTCGTTGTTCACCTGCGTCCCAAAGACTAATGAAACAGAGGAGATGTATGATCATCACAATGTAGAGTTAAGGGGGATCCATGCTCGAATCAATAGTCTTCATTTCTGTTTTGTATTGACAGAAAGACATTAATTGAGTTAGACACTGGATGTTGTTTTGGTTTGTGCCAAGAATTCCTTGGCATTATTCAGTTGCACAGATGTTGGGAAATTTATTACGATTTTAGGAGGAGAAAAGTCACTTAGATAACTGAACAAACTGAGTGGTAAAAGAGCAGGAGACAGTTTAGGGGAATTTTTCACATGTTTTAAGAACGGATCTCATTATGTTAATGATTATATTATTGGTCAAACAGAACCAATATCTTTAGCTCTTTCAGTAAACAGGTAACAACTAAAAAGAAAAATGTAAAACCTCCCAATGCATCTTATAATATGTGACATCTTTAAACAGAATGGAAGATCCTCTTAACAAAGTCATAAATGAGACCGATAATATAAGCATCAAACAGAAATCATATTGAGTCTATAGATTGTCTTGCATTTTTTTTATTACAAGATGGGAATTCTAGTAAAAAAAGAATGGGGTTGTCACAGATAAGATCATATTTTGTTATATACAAAACTTATGTTATACGTCTTTGCTGATCCATTTCAAACAACATTACTACTTCTTTAAATATGGTATGATTTTATTGTGTGCCATTTTGTACTTTTTCACATTGGTAATTGTTGACATTCCAGTGATAATTTGATCGGCTCTTTCTGCTTAATCTAAATCGCATTGGTCAATGTAGTTCTTTCCCATGATAAAATTAATGATATAATTTAAACCAGGAGCATCAAATGTGTTGTGTTAGGGAGTCGAACAATTTCTACAGGCTAATTCAATATAATCTGTATGAGCTTTAATAGAATTCAAACTTTGCAATTGATCTCTTAGTTTATAATAGAATGTTCTGAAATAATAAAAGATGCTTTTTCATACATAATCTTATATAGACTATTTAATGTGAAAATATATGTGGTTTTTCCCTTGCTCCAGCTCTGATATACTATTATCTACATTTGATATAAAATATTGATAACATCTTTAAAAAGGAAGTATGGAGAATTGGATGATAAGAATTAACAATAATATGAATACAAATAACACATACTGGTACATAAGGGAGAAGAATGCTATGCTCCTGTGAGCTTACAGTCTGCCACGTGGCTTATATCTGAACATAAGAGTTCAACTACAATGAAGGGCTAGTGGAAGAAAACATCATGCATGTTACAATTTAATTGTTTTATCCTTGGCAGGTCATTTTTCTATCCTGCCAACACATCCACAAGACCATTATTCAGACAAGGTTAAGAAATGCATACCTTTGTCATTGAGTAAAACAGCTGTGGGTCCAGTTTCTATATGTTCAAATAAACGTACCACCCGTTTTTGTGTGCATAAGTTGAGAGGGTGCAAAAAAAGAAAAGAAAAGCAAGACTTGTTTTTATATATCTTTTTGTTTTTGCAAACTAGTCAAATAACTATGGCTACATAGGGAAATGTTGAAAAATGAATGATGAAGGTACATCAAGAAGAAGCTGTCTATGATATAGCTAATTGCATTGATCCAGGTGAAAGTAAATGTCCTAGACAAATAGAGCAGTGTGTTAAAAGGCCTGGGACAACTGATGTTTTTCTATTATTAGCATTAGCGTTCTTATACCATGTAGGAGCTTGCAAAGTAAACTGACACCAAAATCCCTATAATGATGACCCCACTTTCCATCAATATATATGTATATATATAGCTAACTTATATAATCTAATGAACAAAGGACCAAAATGTGCTATCTCACACTTATTTACGAAGCAACACTTTAGTAAGCAGACCTAGTACTTTAAAAAAAAATAGTCTATCAAGTCCATCCTTTAAAGAACTTCATTTTAGGGAATGCTCTCCAGTTGCCATAAAAATTGTAGTTCAGAAACAGCTGGAGAGCAACCTGTTGTTTGTCCCATTATATTAAGTACATCATATGTCTCTGTAATGTGAATAAAGATCAGATTGGCTGGGGTCATGAGATACTCCATGTGTTGTTTTATTCACGACATGATCCTGACATACACAACCCGGTAACCAAAACTGCAATTCTAGTGCAAGTGGTCGAACTGGTCCAATCAGCTGCAATACTTTTACCTCTTTGCGCCACAACTGCCATTTAAAATGGCAACTGGTAGATTGGCATTGGTAGGTGTGACATAGCTCAGAAAGGGGTTAAGTAATCTCCATTCCAGCTATTTAAGTTTTTTTTTTTTTTTAAAACATGCCACTTTACCTTGGATCATCTACTCTTGCCCCTCAGCCCTTCTCCCAGTAATGATGTTTGTTGTGGTTATTAGACTGAGAGATGATGCGGAGACGTGGATTAGATTAGGATAATCACAAAAAGACGGCGGTTCATATTTTTGGAAAAAAAGATACTTGTGTTTCATGAACCACAGATAATTCTAGGTCATGTTACTATCCTTATTTTCTTTTTGATCTTATGTGAAAGATATTAGAACTCTGGCAGATTAGAAAGCATCTATTTCTGGACAGGATAACAGTTTGCAATATGCTGTTTAAATATGTTAATGAATCTAACCAATTTACAGTAAAATGCAAGTAAAATTATCCATATATATTATGTTCAACTAACATTAGTTGCCATACTTATTTTCTTTTTACGTTACAGTAACAAAGTTCAAAGACTGATAATGTATTTTTTTTATATTACATAAGAATTCCGCTTTATGGATACAATATATTGTACGCTCTTATAAACGCACATGCTGTTTAAAGCAAAAAATGCTGTTTTGAAATAAAACAACACAACAAGAAAGAGCTTATTGTTCGGGATTACATTTTGTACATATTATACATTCTTTAACATACCAAAAGAGTGGCAAAAATACTAAATCACAAATTAAGAAGTGTAAAGAAAATTTATTGTGTTTATTTAATCCTTTTCCTTTTAAGAGAATTTGACAGCTATTTAACAAGCTTGACAAAGGATCACCGGAGCTGCTTATAAATGTGAACTCAACTCTGTAGGTAGCAACAATGAATATACAAAAAAGCTCTCAGTGAGAGAGATGGGGGGAACAGAGGATGCAAATGTATCACCCTCCATCATAAATGAGAAGAAAGTAGAAACATCTGCCAGAATCATGTTTCACCTTGATAAGGGCGTTTGTTCACGCTGAAACTGGTCGGTGTTTCCAGAAATAAAGAAAATAACTTATCTGACTATTATCCTGGCTGATGTTTCTACTTTCTTCTCATTTATGATTGAGGGTGATACATTCGTACAGTGTGATCGGTGCAGGGGGATCCTCCCTCCTCTCATGCTGAAAAACGAAAGGTTAGTGATTTAAAAAATAAATAAAAAAAAATCACTAAAATAATACAATAAATAATAATTAAAAACAAACAATAAAGTGAGCTAAGTGATGTCATTGTGACATCAATGACAATCTATTAGGTATCTGCCTTTCAGCAAATTTCCTGTCTTTACACTACATTGGGCTTGGATGTATTTATGTGCAAAGATCAAAATATTTTTTTGCAGTTATATGAAGGAGTGCTGCTTATTTTATCGCTTGTGGTAAACTCTGTTTGCATGCCCCCCAACTGTCCCGATGTAGGCGGGACAGTCTCGATTTTTGGTCTCTGTCCCGCTTATCCCTTCCTCTGTCCCACTTTGCAGGGGCAGAGGAAGGGTGAGGCGAGATCGGAACTCACCTCAGGTGCAGCTGCGGGCAGGGGGGGGCACAGACACACGATCAGCAGCTGCAGCCTGCAGACTAGTTGGGAGATCACGATCTCCCTCTAGTCGGCTCAACATTAGGGAGCGCGAGGTCTGTCACTTCAGACCTCGCTTTACTGCAGTAAAGCGAGGAAGCAGTAAAGCGAGGTCTGAAGTGACAGGCCTCGCGCTCCCACCACAGGATACAGGATGGAGGCTGGCGGAAAAAGGAAGAAGGATGGAGGAAGAGGTAAGAGATAAGAGATGGGGAGAAAGGAGTTTAAGGGCAGTATATGTGTATGTATGTGTTTGTCAGCTTGTGTATGTATATGGGCCGGTGTGTAAGAGCAGTATAGGTATTTGTAAGGGCAGTGTACATGTATATATGTGTGTAAGGGCGATGTACATGTATATGTGTATGTAAGGGCAGTGTACGTGTATATGTGTGTGTGTGTAAGGGCTCAGCCAGCATTATGGTGAACACCTGCTTTGAGCACTGGGGCACAGTCATGCTGGAATAGAAAAGGGCCTTCCCCAAAATGTTCCCACAAAGTTGGAAGTATAGGATTGTCCAAAATGTCTTGGTATGCTGAAGGGGACATACATCTTGTGGAAAGCCTTCCCAGAAGAGTGGAAGCTGTTATAGCTGCAAAAGAGCGGACCAATGTTATATTAATCTTTACATATTTAAAATGCAATGTTATTGGTGAAATGGCCAGGTGTCCCAATACTTTTGTCCATATATCAGTGATTAGTTTGCTCATTCAGGCATAGTATTGTGACTGTTTAGTGAAACATTGTAATACAAGATGTCTCTGGAATTTTATTTCTAAATGTTAGCTGCTATGGGAATGCAAAGCACTCTGATAACATTACACAGATACCTCTGTAAGGCTTGCACAACAAGTGGAGGGGGAGTAAGAGTATTCTGAGGTGGGGGTAGTGGCAAGTGATAACCACTTTTTGCTACAGGGCTGCCATTCAGTAGATAATGTCTGTCGAGCACTCAATATGACCTTAGATAACATCATGTCCATGTTACAAAAGGCATAGCAAGGTATTTCATCAGGGCTTCGTTGTCTCTGTAATTGTCTTGTTATGTGTTGTGCTAACAGAACCAGAATAAGTATTTCCTGTTGGATGCAGTTACATAGACTGTGGGAGAAGCAATAGTGAACGTGTCTCCACCATCTACAAAACTGTTTCACGATGTCAGGGTTTCTTAACTCCTCAACATATGTGTACCTCCTAAATTGTACATATTAGCATTTGTAGGAAATAATTCTAAATCCAGACATTAAAGCAAAGAAGGAAACAACAATCGGAAGGCTTAAAGGCACGAGAGGTTGTCCAAGGACCACCCAAATGCCACAAAATGCACACAACTGTATAAATGCTTCATAGGGGTTCATATTCCCCAAATAGTTAATTTAAAATGTTCCTAGTATTGTCCCCTGAGCTTTCAGCAGGACTTGACTATGGCCCTATGTCACTTTTATCAATATAACCATTCGTCACTGAAATAAAAAACTCAGTGTTCAATAAACGGGATTGAAGGCATACAGTAACAGCTAATAAGAAGTCATGTTGGGTATCATGTTGCCTATCAGAAAACTCATGTGTCTGTTGAACAGGGTCACCTTGTAAACTTTACTTTAGGCTCCCAGATTGTCTCAAAAGAAAAACCTAGATGCCTTAAGTAAAGTCCTGAAACTCATCACTAGAGAAAGCATGCTGAATACGTTTAGAACATTGTGTTACTCCCTGTAATCATTAAAAAAAGATTAATATAGCACATGGGAAACAAAAATCAAATACAAAAAGTTTTATTCCCATTTTGAGTAAAATGGAAAACAAATTAACAAAATAATTACTTCTACAGGAAGCACGGTGTAAAATGATACAGTGTCACATTTATTTTAAGGATGATGTTGTATGGCCAAACGGTAGATAAGCAGTGGAGTAGATAATAAAAATATTCTATTTAAAGCATGCTAATGGTGTTCTGAAGCTCCAGTGCTTTGATTATGCAATGTTCTGCAGATTAATGGAGAGATTATAAAATCGGTTTACCACGGAGTGCAGCGCCCTTGAATTTCAAGCACCTTCTATTCATGGAATGACTCTAAACAGTAGAATATTCTATGCTTATTTTCCATATCTTTCAGCAGTAGCCCATAAACACTGACTTCTGTTCAGTTAATGCTTTTTTGTTCTTATTTTTTTTCTTTTTTGCATTTGGCACAAATCATTCTTTTCCTTAGAAGGATTTCTGGCATCTATACTAAGCATCTGAGACCAACGAAGCATCAAGCATGATAAATTTATAAGGGCTCATCCAGAGGACGTGCATTCTGGGATGCATATCTTCCTGTTATTATTCTCCTGAAAATGACCCTACCATATACAGTAGATGACCTAGACGACTATCTAATGCACTGCCTTTTGTTCTCTCCTATGTTACTAAACAAATGCATGTAGGAATGAGGCACTGGATACATCCTATAGCTGCTAATGGCACTGGGAACCATAGAGTTGGCACTGGGATATAATTAAGTTGGGATATAGCTTTTTTCTCCATATTTATCAAGGCAAAACTGAAGCAAAAATGTCACATAACACTACATTTGGAAAAATCAATGGAAACTGATATTTCAGGCTAAGTGAGACCTAACTTCAAGGTCCTGTCATAGTGTACTTCCTGAAGAAAAATGTACTTCAAATGCAGAATTTAGTTCGAAAAAATCATCCTTATAATATAAAGATTTAAAAACATAGTTGTGAAAAACACAATGGGGACCCTCTATTAAGCAAGTGTAGCCATCAATCACGCCCCGTTTTCTACTGGGGAGTAACGTGGAAGAATTCAATAAGCCTTGAGTATGGGCCCTAACTATACCCCTCATCCCCTACTGTGGTGCGGGAGGTTATTTATAATACCATATGTAAAAAAAACCACTATGGGTTCATTTATGTAAAAATCATTTGGATGGTATAGGCCCCAACTATACTGCTCTAAACCATAGTTAAAGAAAAAGTCCATCTGGTGCCTCCCCTTTGCCCCAGTTGAAAGGGGGGTGATATAATGTGTCTAAAAAGCCCTCAAGCGATATCTATGTTATCAGAAGGCTATATTCACCTGTTAACATTTAAGAACTCAAGGTTTCTGAGGAGCAGAAGAGCCCAAGATAGCCCAAAAAGGGTCCTTTAGTCCTTGTGCTCTCAAATTATATATTATACACGCATAAATATAGGTTAATAAGTATCACCATTACAAAAACAGCACTGTAGCATACTAATTGAATATATATATAGTAATTAATAACAGTGTGAAAATAACATAATCCTTTGTTACTCTATGACTACTAAATTTCACACTACATAGGACTGAATTTCATGCACCATGTTAATTTTAGATGATCTGAAGATGTAATTATACTTTCGCACAGTATGATTTGGTGTGCTTTTTATGGGCACTGCATTTAATATACGGTAATAGAAATTGCTGAAACCATTCTTATACTTTTGGCTTGAGTACCAGAACCCTCTTACCTTGCTGACAATGATAGATAAACCAATCTATATAAACCAATATTAGCTGTTAGCTTCCTGCAACTCTGAATGCCATGCAGTCATCCTTCCGCATTCTGCTTAGTTTATAATGGCAAGCACAATATCAATTGGGGACCTTTTGGGGTCCTTTGTTTAAAAAACAATAGAGACCCTAAATTAGTGCATGTAGGAAGACCCTTGTATGCCTTTAAATCTCTGCCATCTAATTATTTACACTTACTACCTCCTTTGTCGACTCCATCCTTGATTTAATCATAGCTCTTGATTAATATGACGCTGTCAATCAAAAGACTGAGCTGTTATCACACTTTTATTCCCCTTGGATTTTTATCACCCCCTGCACTCGTGTACAGAGCAGTTTAGAAAACAGTTAGAACTGTGTAAAGATATACATGCATGAAGATAATCAATGTAAGGTAATAAAGAAAATTGGAGCACAGGAGAGGAGAGGTGGAAGGATGCATATGGGCATAAAGTGTTCATGGGTAAGAGCTGTGGGAGAAAAGGAGAAGTGGATCAGTATTGAACAACTCAGAAAGATGAGGAAAAAGGCATAGAATGTATTCATAGAAGCCCTTAAGTACGATCAGAACCAGATGATATGCCTCAGTTAGACTAGACAAGCAAAATAATGTTTTAAGTATTTGGTTGCCAGAAAGGAATAGCAAGCTTGCAGGAAAAGATATATTGCTACTGCAAATAGTGCCTCTGTAAGCAGGATAGGCGCAGGTAAGCGATATTAGCATGTGTAATATATTATGGCTACATCCTGATCATTGTTAATGGGCCCGTGTGCAAACCACTGGAGGAAAACCTGCATAAAAGAAAAAAAAAACGATAGGGATGTCTCTCTCCATCATCTATATCAGTTAATCGATATAAGGGAGGCCACTGTGGTCTCTTGAGTATTTGATCATATAGCCACAGAGTCACTTTTTACCTGTGTGCCTGGGTAAGTGCCTGGTTTTGTTGGTGAGTGCATCTGGGTATGTGTGCATGTGTCTGAGTAAGTTAGTATGTATGTATGGGTATATTAGCATACGTGTCTGGGTTTGTGTGTGTATGGTTATGTTAGTGTGTCCGGTAAGGTTAGTGTGTGATTGAGTATGTTAATTTTTGTGTGTTAGCCTTTGTGTCTGTCTATTTAGAACACTGTAGGCATTTCAATGCCTATGATAGCTGAGGGGAAGTATGTGAAGCAGCCAAAATCCAAACCACAAAGGAGGCAGTACACAGAAGCTGTGTTTTCCCCTGCTAAATAATGCATGTTAAAGTACTTTAATAGGCATTCTTTGTTGGATACCAGGGTCCCTTTAATCATGTTAGTCTACCAAAATCCATAAGGAATGGCTGTAATGTCAGGCAGATACTCTCTAATTCTGTGTGTAAATCCAGATCTGATTACAAAACTGATTTCCAGGGACACATAAGCAAATAGGTGTATGTCTAACATCTAAAGCTTGCCTAAGTTACAGATTAACTGTGAACAAGCTACCATCGCAGTATTATAAACAGAGCCCATATGTGACACCTAAGATGCACTAAAGTATAAAGTCTCAATGTATTTAATTGCTGTCAATCAGATGGGCATACTCAAACAAGTTCACAGCTTAACCTCCATTCTACAAATCTGTTTTTTACAAGAAGGTCTTGAAGGTCTTGTGAGGTTTCCAAATGTTCAATTGGAAAATGTACAAATATTCATATCTACCCAATAAATAAAATCTTAGAACGGTCTGCTTGAAACAAAAAAGATTTAAGCCCACCCCCCATCACAGAGCTTAGCACTTTGCTCTTATTGGGAAGTGGACGGATGAAAACCCAGCAGGCAAAGCAAGCCAAGAACTCATAGTTCCCATGATTCTGACAGGCAGATGTGTGAACATGTAAGGTACACGGGATTGAGACTGTGACGGGATCTGGCATGGTTCCCAGAGATACCCAAACAAGAGTGAAATAAGTTAAAAGAAACGGACAGGATGATCACAAGATGGTGATCTGTCCTAACCTGGACATTCGTTTGATTCTGTCTTGCTTCTGTTTGGTTTGCCAGCTGGAAAGATGCCGTAGGAAATTGTGTGGTCTAATACTACAGTAAATTTTCAAATTGATGTTAAAAAAGTAAATTGAGAAACTGGCTGTGTAGAATGTTTTCTTTAAAGTACGCCACAGAAAGTCATACAGATGAGTGGTGTTGATGAGCTATGAGACTACATGTTTGCTATTAGCTGAGCAAAAGTGTCAGACTAAAGTGGAATTACAGACTCTGACATTGGATATACTACTACTGTTTTCTTTTTGCCCGCAGTGAGTCATGCTTAAAAGAAACCTGTGACAGTAGTGAGGAAGTTTCTTGTAACAAAGATGCTGCAAAATCCACACACTTTCAGAAGAAACATCCCATCAGAGCTTAGATTTACACACACACATATACATATGTAAACATATATATATATATATATATATATTGACTGTATTGGTCCCATATTTGTGTTGGCATCAACTAATAAGGAGCAGCTGCCCTTCATTGCTTGATACAAGAGGAGGCCCCTGCTGGCGACCAATAGAGTCGCTCTTACGGGCCTTTAACTCTTGGCGCCAAAGCCATTGGTCTCCCCAGGCCAAGTTGCTCCGAGGTGTACCTGGCCCGGCCTTTTGCCAGAGTGACTAAAATCCCTATTCCTCCCAAGCCAGGCTGCTCAGGAACAGGAATTTGAGTACATTATTGTTTATTTAAAACTCCTGGCTTGCCAAATACAGGATACCTAAATCAGAAAAAAGAAAAATGGAAAAATGTACAATTGAAAGTGACATGGGGATTTCTTTCTAAAATTCACCACATATCATTTTGTTTTGCAAAATCCTCAGGTATTCTATTTACGCACCGTTCACGAAACTGAGCCAGTTAAAAATAGAAGGGAATGAATTGTTACATATGGCATCCCATGCATGTTTACTGAATGAAACCAGAACATTAGGAAAAAATACGTATTCTGCAATAAACTCATTTCATATGGGTCACTGCATAGAAAGAAAATCTATAAAATGCCATCATCCCTACTTTTTCCTGGCATATCAGATGTATGTATCACAGTGAAGAAAAATCAATAATATATATATGGCGCTGAATACCACAGGACCCTGATTTTCGTTTTCCATGACACTTCGTATTCCAGTTGACAGGAGAAAAATAACATTTTGATAAACTGGGAAAACCTAAATTTAACCCTTTCGGAAAGTGTGTGTATTATTCCTCCAGTAAAAATGTCCATGTTCATGTCAGGGAAAAATCCTATTCACTATACTAATGAGTGCAGCCCTTTACCAAACTCTCTTGTGTATCGTGAGTGCTCACTTACCTCAACTTTTGCACCATGTTAAAAACAAAAAAACGCAACTCACGTATTTAACCCTAAGTTGCTTGTGAATTGTATCTCAGTTAAAAATGCAATTAAGAAATTCTGTTTTAAAGCAATTAGAATAAAGTCCAGTTAACCCATTAAGCTGACTAGCAAATTATCAATTTAATATCAACACTAAAAAGTCAGTTTTTTTTATAGATGTGTTATTCAATAACTGCTCATGCTAAACAATTATGACACTATATGCCTAAAGTTATATAATAATGGAATCACACCACTAACATTCAACGGTGTTTTCGTCTTTCAACAACTCTTCTCTTTAGCTCTCTGATTCAACCACTTCCTAGGGTACCCCTTTTGCCTAGACCTAACCCACAACAACATTGCTTCTTGTTCAAAATCAGCAGGATCAGAACAATTACATTTAGCCCTTATGTATTGACTCCAGAAAGTTTGTATTATTATTTATTTATTTATGAAGTGCCAAGAAATTAAAATTATATAATAAAGACTGAGAATTTCCAAAATCCAACACTGAATCTAAAGCAATAAACTAATACCGTAATAATGATAATATTATTATTAATAAAAAATAAAGTGTGCACTGAGAGGGTTAATCCCAATATAGTATGACTGCAAATTCCCTCTAGAAAGTAAAATGTTAATCTTAAACAACAATAATGTATTCTCCACTAATATGTTGGTAAATATTATTTGGCTTTAGGTTGTGTTGTTTAATAGGACACACAGTGTGCTGTCCCAGGAAAATAACACATTTGGTTTATTAATACATAGCCCCACGTGTTATACAGGGATTACAAGCCTCTGGAACTCATTCTGACATCAGTGGAAATAACATTGAGATCTGACTCTTAATGCACAGCATGGAGAAAGGGTGCTGGGAGTGTAACAAAGTCACTATGAATGGTCTTGTTACTGTGTTAGTATATTTAAACTTGCTTTGTTGACCTTTGGTCGCTGTTCATTTGCAAAAGGTACAAGATATCCTTGTGTGAGTTAGTACTGAATGACTTTGTGATCAAAGTTTCCTAGTGAGCAGGACAGCTGTACACAGATAGACATTATTTATTTCTGCTCACACACCAATCAGGAGCGCTCTACATTTAAGGACACTGAGTGACAGCTAGCCGTATAAGGTTATGTATTAACCCTTCTGATAAATAAATGCTATATTTCCTAAAATTGGCCTGTCACCTAAAATAATTTCAGTAGAAAATCTAACAGTGTTAATGTTTAAAGACTCTCAGGTGTCAGCTTATTTACAGTGTCCCCCAAATACGTGTGTATGTAGTTCTCGATGTTGGTTAATCACCGAGCAAATAAAATAAAAGGCAGGCGATCTGAATCCATTCTTAACCCCTTAAGGACAATAGGGGTTTTTACTCGTAGTATATTGTGGGACAATGGCTCTTTTAAAGTTTTTCAGTGTTACTGTTTAGCTGTGATTTTCTTCTTTCTCATTTCGTGCTCCCACACATATTATATATTGTTTTTTTCAGGACAAACAGGGCTTTCTTTAGATACCATTCATTTTATCATATCATCTAATTTACTATAAAAAAAATGATAAAATATGGGGATTTTTTGTTAAAAAATTACTTTTTCTCACTTTTTAAACAGAAAACTTTTACTCATCTGCAAAAACTAATGAAAAAACCTACTAAATAGATTCTACTATTTGTCCTGAGTTTAGAAATACCCAATGTTTTTATGTTTTTTTGCTTTTTTCTGCACGTTATGGGGCAATAAGTACAGGTAGAGTTTTGCTATTTCAAAACCTTTTTTTCCAAATCTGGTAATTCTTCCCCCCATGTGCCATTTTGGGTATCTTTGAAGCCGGCCAATGCAATTTACCCCATCAAATCATATATTTTTAAAAACTAGACACCCCAAGGTATTTGAAATGCTGGTATTTTAACCCTTTCCATGCACTAATTTTACCACTACCCTTTGTGAAACTTTATGGTAGTAATTATTTTTGTATTTTTTTCACACATGTTGTACTTCAGGTATAAATCTATCGCTCCTGGTATATGTCCCTGTCAAACAACACCCCAATATGTGTTCAGTAACATCTCCTGAGCGCAGCGATACCCCCCATGCATGGGTTTGTAGGGTTATTTGGGAGGTAAAAGGCCGCCTTTGTGAGGTGTGTATTTTCTTGCCATTTAGACATCTGCCCCATGTCCCATATTTGGGACATCTTTGAACCCGGCCAATTCAATTTACCCCATCAAATCATATATTTTTTAATACTAGACACCCTATGGGCATTTGTAATGCCAATATTTTAACTCTTTCCATAATGGAATTTTTGTAAAGATAAAAAATTTTAGGACTTGCTTGTTAAAAACTTTTTTTTTTTTTCTTTGGTGACAGTGGGGATTTTTACATGTTACCATATTTTTGACATTTTTTTTGAAACATTTTTTAATTTTTTTTTTTTTTTTTTTTTTACTTACTAGTCACTCTCATTAGTGAGCTGGGCTCCATTGACCTTGCATGGTTGGATGCAGTACCTGCATTCAACCTGCAGGAGGAGCTCGAGAGTTCTCAAGAGGGTCTGAATAGACCCTCTGTGAACTGATATCTATTGCTGATGCCATCCTGTGAATGACGGCAACGTCATTCACAGGATGGCACTTGTGGTTGCTCCTCGGAGCAATCACAAGGCGATCGGGGGTCGGGGGGGTTGTGTTGCTGATATGCCTCGATACTGAGGCATGTCAGCAACACAGTTTATGCTTAGGAAGCGATTCCGATCGCTTCCTAAGCAGTTTTAGCCGGGCGCCGCCGCGATCTTTGATGATCGGTGCGGCGGCGGCCATTTTTCTTCCGGGGAGGGCTGCCAAGGGCTGCCCTCCCCGGATCCACGGTCAGCCTCACTTGTGAGGCTTCCGTGGATGCTGCAAAGCCGCCGATCGCGGCGATCGCGGCGATGCAGCTATTTAACGGCAGCCCGTACATGTACGGGCATTGTCGTTAACCCCTTGCACGGCAACCCCGTACATGTACGGGGATTGTCGTTAAGGGGTTAAAAACACAATAAAACATAGTAAAATTTACCATTCATAGTAAGTGTGATAGTAATAAGTGTCTGTACTCTTTAATTTTTCACTACATGCTTCATCTAGATTTTCCCTGAATCCTTTGGTAGTTATCACAGCTGATGCCTAAACCTCAGGGGCACCGCTTGATTTCAGGTTGGGAGTGTGGTGTTTGGCTCTTTCCCGTCAAGTAGAACCTATTCTCGGGCTTCATCTGGTCATCTGGGCATACCAAAAGATGAATTTCTCATATATACTCCAGATAAATCACCATTATTTTCTATTTCTCTTTGTAAAATTGTCAACCTCTTTTTTTTCAGTATATTTTTCTATTGTATCAAGTATATTTCACCTAACACCATTTGTTGTTTTGTGTGTTTGTTATACTTATTTATCATATATCCCTTCTGACCCACATAATGTGGATGTTTAAATGTTCCTTTTAGTTTGTAGGGCTTTGGGTATTGCAGCGCTGATTATTATTTATCAATATTTCTATTTGTATTAATTTTACTCTGTGTTAATAGTGTTATCCATAGTTATTCAGCCACAGCATAAACCCTGCATGTTACACATCAGTATATAATATAGAACATTATATATATATATATATAAATATATATATATATATAAATATATATACATATATAAATAAATATACATATATAAATATATATATATATATATATTTATATTTATATATATATATATATATATATATATATATATATATACACACACCGGTATATATATCCCCTTAATGACAAAGCCCATAAATTGTTTTTAATGGGTTTACAGACCGCCCATATATATATATATATATATATATATATATATATATATATATATATATATATGTTTTATCACAGTTGTTCAATAACTTGGAAATTTGTGTTTTGTCTAGATATGCTAAGCTTTATATTTGCACCTATTATCATCTGCTTATAGTTCCTAAGTGATCCTTCCTCTCCTTCAATATTTGTACCACATCTTTGAGTATCAAAGTAGTTTTTCTTTTCTTTGGGAAATAGTCTGGTACCTTTACGAAAACATCTAAATAATTCAATTTCTGCTGTACTCTATCTAAACACGTCCAGTCCACCAAAGGTTCACTTACATATCTTTTCATTTTAGGAAAATCAGCCTTTCTAAAATCAAAAACCTTAGTTTTAGTGCAGTGCAACACATCCCCTGTCCTTATATTAAACTGTTATACTATTATTATAACCATACTATTATAGCATTAAACATATTATCCTTTCTGGCTCTCAATCATTATCCACAGGCACAATCCCCTTAAAGAGTTTATGATGTTTCTACTTCTGACTTGGTTTTTCCAGTCTGCATCGAGGAAGTTAAAAGTTCACCATGATAAGCTCACTTTTCTTTGATATCGTAGTTATTTCCGCAACTAGCAGACAATCAAACTCTTCTACTTGTCCAGTGACCTTTATATCACAACTATGCAAACATCAACTTTGTTTCCAAATTCAAAAGTTACCCAAGTGGTCTCTAGGCTCTCCTCCTTACTTTGCATCAGATTCATCTTTAAGCTATTTCTTAGAAAAGGAGTAGGGGTTGCACTTTATACACCTCCTCTTTTCTTTATATATAACATGTCTGGTATGGCAACATCACAACCATTTACTCATTGTACCAGGTCTCATTAGTTGGTACTAAATCCACATTCTCTCTTGTTACCAAAGCGGTAACTTTGGGGATAGTATTCCCTTAACTATAAGCTTATCTAATACATCACTCTGATATCACTCTGTTATGATAATACATCACTCTAAATCTACCATTTCCAACCTATTGTTACCCTGTAGCATCCAGTGGCTCTCCTCTTCTAGTTTAACCTCTTTAGTACCTAAGGTTTGTAGTACCCTAAATACTGCTATTTTTTTTTTACCCTATGTTGGTTTCATAAAGATTTCCCTTGTCTGTGATTGATGTACCCATGCAAATTAGACATATTTTTTCAAGACAAGTAAGTCTTTGGTTTGAAACCATTGAAACATACAAAAATAATAATTATGAGTGCTAGTATGTAACCTAAAATATTAATTATATATATATATATATATATATATATATATATATATATAATTTACTTTTAGTATCTAGGGCAATGCCTGGGCACTTTTTTGTAGTGGAATATGAATAAAGACCCCTGCTTGGTCTCTCCTCTCCCCAAAGACCTTCCAGCAGGTGTTTGCATTGGCATCTACTGGATGGGAATGCCCAATCATGGAATCAGGTGTTCCAGAGTCTAAGCAACATCTTGCCTTACTTTTTACGGAGGTTAAATGCCTATTAATAAATAGCTGAATCTCTCATTGCATATACTTCTACATAAATTTATATAGCTGTGTTCAGAGATTAATATAAGACATGTGTATAATATAAAGCCACCGTATATGTGTACTATGGTGAAAAAGAATTTAGCTTTCTTTTCTCAGGTACCTGCGTGGATACTCCTCACGTTAACGTTAATGTTAAAATGAACTCACCTTATCTCTGCTCTGTAGTTAAGTTGCTGAATGTTGATTATTGGTTTACACAGCTTTTGTAATGGTAGATGAGAAGGTAGAGAAATGGACTGGATAATGTTCTAAAAAAATTACACTGATTGCCAAACAAAAGCACACAAGCTTTTGGTAGTTTTAATTAATTTATTTAGGAAAACTATGACGACAATAGTTAATAGTTTAACTGGTTTGTTATTGAAATCCCTAACATTCAAAATTATATTGCTATGTGTCCCATTGCACATTATTTGTTACTATAGTATATTTAGGTTAGAGATATTATATGGAATAATGCTTTTAGAACATATAGTTTGGAAACTGCCACAGAATTTTGCATTGTGTTCATTTGTTTAGGAAACGTAAGTCTGGGTTCCCACAGGAGTTACCATCAAAGGGAACAAACTCATGAGGTTTCTATGTTAACGCCAAAAGAAATATTTTCCCCTTTCCCCTTGCTCTCTGCCTTTTATGGATAATATATTATTATACTGACACTAATGTCAGTACATGGTTGGTGAAACAAGATGTCTGCCTCCTTTACTCCTCAGGAAGTGTCCCGCAAAGCTTCATTGCACCCACTCTCTATGCACTTTTCTGTCTATTGAATGACATTGTTCTTATTCCATCCTTCACTTTACCCCTCCTTTTTCTTTCGAACTCTCCACCGGCTATTTTCATTCCTTCCCCAGTCTCCACAATACCCACTTCCCAATCTACCTGCCCTTTTTTCTGTTTTTTTTTATCTCCCTCTCATTTCTTTCCAAGACCTATTCTGTCCAGTCCCCAAATGTAGACCCCCATACCACACTGTCAGGGATCCTGCAGACTCTGTTTAAAGAAGTGTGTGACGTCCATGTTGGCAGACATAAAAACCTTGGCCCACCAGGGCTGCACAATAGAGTGGCCTGTAATGGGGGATCTATTGATCTCTTCACTTTGGTTATTGGATTTACATGGGTGTTTTGAGCTTATTACAAGTGGAAAATATATCTCTATACAGGGGTTGTTATCAGACTGTGATACGGTGCAGCTATCAGGCACAAGGAATTCAGTTAAAAACTATCCTTATTAGGGAATCCTTAAAACACTTACTGGACGTCAAGGACTGAGCTGAGAACCACCGGTTTAATGGACTATAATGTAACAGTGCTTTATAGCCACATGCCAGACCTTGAAATGTAATTTAGTATTGTGTACACTTTGTTTTAATTAGCATGTCCTTTGTTGGCTGTTCCTTACAGTTTTTGCTTTGCTGCATGTTGAAATCACATAGGAAGTAGAAACTGAAAACTGTGATCGAGCTGGAAAGCATTTTTATGTTAGTGCACCTAGAGGTAAATTCTCACGCATGTTTGAAAAAGAATTGACAATATGTAATTCCATAATTCAATGATAATGCCCAGGAGCAAAGAAATTAAAAAAAAAAAAAGATTTTGTTTCCCTTGAACTGAACTTTATATACCACGAGAAGAAGAATTTCCTCTAGGTGGCGTATGAGATTTGAAATTGTCACCTCTGGGAAATCTGGATCATTGTCAAGAGTCAGCAATTCTAAATATGTCCCTTTATAGGCAATGCACTTCAGAGAGAGAGAGAGAGAGCAAGAAGATGAGACTGCTCACTGCCTACGGGATCTGCAGTGTATTACTTGACAGTAGATTAGGAACTATTTGCTTAAGGTTTATATATTTTAGAATTGTATGATAATTTTGTTCTTCAGAAAAATATATTGTAAACCAGATAACATCTATCCCATTACAAGCACAAAAATATAATTCAATGCATAGTAAGAATATATAGTATAGTACCATGCTATCTACTGTATATATATATATATATATACATATATATATATATTCACACATAATCATTTTCAGTCAGTTTGCAAATTACTTGGGAGCTGAGTTCCCTACATTAATAAATGTTTTTCTTTTTAAAGTTGTGTTAATGCATGTAAAATTGATCTGCATGATATCATACATTTAACGATGTTAAATGAAAATGTGAAATAACCTTTTTTTATTATTAATATTAATATTATGAATTTTAATTGTAAACACTATCAGCAGGACACACCATGCTTTCCAGTCTTACTTTGTCTTGCGTATACTTGCTATAGAATCTGTTGTTAAAAATAATAAAAAATAATAATGCGACAAGGACACATAAATCAAAATTATTTTTTAAACTGGCATATAAAATAATTTACCTAATTAACATCCAAACATATTTTTGCATTTGGCATTTGTAGACAGACTAAGACAGATATTAACAAGGTATTTCTGAAAAAGAGGAGAATAATATTAATATTTTACATACTGGATTCTCCAGAAATGGATATGTGTGCTAAACTAATTATTTAGCCAATTTTCCACAGTAACATTATTTTGTATTAACGTTTGAGATAAATTAAACAGCACAAGGATTCTCATAATACCTACATCCCCATAACAATAAAAGCATTTTCAATAAAGCAATGAATTATATTTACACTCAGACTATGTTGTGTGTGTATGTTTTATTTTATGATACTGCTTCTTTAAATATCTTATGTTGAAAAAAAGTACATCAGGGAGGAAAGAGGGACAATGGCTGTTTACAGGCATTTTAGGTGAAATCTCACATGTACACTGTATTTGATGGGATATGATGTCATATACTAGTGTCATCACTAACAGTGGTAGATTACATTATGTGGGACACATGATGGCACAGAAATCCTACTAAAGACTATGTTGTTTGGGATTCAGTGGCAATATGTGGGCATGGGCTTGGCCATAGCTTTATTTAACATATATCCACCACCAGGCCAACTTGAGGACATTAACCATCTGCCAGCTGATGTATGCTTTAACATATCAAATACATTAACAAATACACCAAGAGCTCCAAACCAGTTTGCCATAAGCACGGTCTCTACAAATTTCAGCAGTAGGGGATACCATATAGTCTTCTTAGGTGCTAGCAAAGGTGACCGCAAACCGCAGCTGTGACTAAACAGGATATTAATCTGTATTCTACACTGAGAAACTGAGTAATAAACCACTGCCAGCTGATTGCCAAGTTAGCATGTCAGGCAGGTACACCCATCATATTAACCAAGAGCTTCAAAAAAGTCACATTGGCCATCACAGGATTGGTTTCTCCCAATTTCCACTGATGTGGATATCAATTTTTCTTTTTTAGCAATCCATTCTTGGGGGCAGGGTGGGAAATTTCAAGATCTTCTCCATGCCTGATCCTGGTTGGACAGGAAGTATGGAAGTGCCACCAATGAAGAAGAAGGACACAAAGCATTCCTGCATATGTCAGCAGTCCTTATCACCATTCCCCATTGGTCCAGGGGCCCCCAATCTCTTTCATTTCATCTATGTCCATGATACTACATCTTCAATTACTGTACAGTTTCATCCACTTATAGCAGTCTGCCAGTTACATAACTGAACCCTGAAGATGTATGATCCTGAACAACTACTGCTGGCCCTAAAAACCGATAAACAGTAGTCTGAGAACAAAATGTACACTGCATTTAATGTGAGTCAAACAGTGCTATTATGCAGCTTAGCAAAGTGAACCAGAGACAAAAGAATTCAGAAGAAAAGATGTTCAATCATGTCTTTATATTGTTTAATTAAGCTTTATGGCCGAACCCTACAGATAACTTGTTTGTATCTGTTTTATTTCATGCATTTGTAAACCCTTTTTTTATTTCACGCTGAGTGATGCAGTCTAATATTCTAATAGAAATGTAGAACTGACCTTTGCTGTTATCCTTCTTTAAGTGTTTAAAAACTAAATGAACTATGCTGTTTTGTGCAGATTATATTGAGCACCATCATAACAAGCATATAGTCAGAATAAAGTGTGGATATTTTCCTTACCTCACTTGATTTCTCTCGGATGGGAGTGGGATATAAAAAGGTTGAGCCAAGGACACACAGGCTATAAAAAGTTGTTTTCCAACTTCCTGAGAGAGGAATACAGTGCAGAGAAGGTGTACTGTATTTGTGGTATTTAAAGGGGCAGTTGTATCCACATTTTTAACTAGGCACCAGTGAAGCAAATGTCGTTTGCTTCACTCATGCCTTAGTCTTTGTTGAACAGAAAGCATTTTTGGAGATTCAGGTAATACTTTAAAAAAAGAATGATACCTTTCTAGGAACACTGGGATTCAAGGTATGAGTACTTGGAAGTATGTTTGTGGATGGCTCCTTGAACCTGGCAGAAAGCATTGGCAGATGTACAACATGTACATGTGCTTCCAATTCCTTCTCCTCTAGTAGTTAAGCAAGCTAAAGGGCCATCAACATAACAGAGGGTAGAGTTAAGCCTGCAGAGTGTTTAATATAGATAGAGTATGTGGAATAAAGAAATACTGGGGAAAAGTTAAAGTAACTATCTTGTAAAAAAACATTGGCTGCTATCAGGGCCGGACTGGCCCACCGGGATACGGTGGGCCGCTGACCAACCTTCAAAACAGGCTCTGAGCGGCTGCGAGCTGTATTGAAAGCGGCACCCAATGAAGTTAAGGGGGCCAGTGTGTACACACCGCGCCGCCCAATGGCAGTGCCTCAGCATTTCGTCCCACGTCTTAAAAGGGGTGGGACGAAGAGCTGAGGCACGACCATTGGGCGGCGGGCTGCCTCCCAAACAGCATCAATTGTACACTTGCACAAAGTCAGGGATTTTGTAGGTTGTACTACAATCATTAACTGAAACAGAAACAGCTGTGTAGGAGAAATAGCCAAACTCACTCACAGGTGAGGTTGTTGAAGACAGTTTAACGTCCAAAGTCTTACATGATGGCAAGACTGAGCACAGCAACATGAGTTTCCAGATGTTTTGCCAAAGCTCTTTTGAAGAAGCATAAAGAAACAGGCAATGTTGAGTACTATAGAAGCAGTGGTCAGCCAAGGAAACCTAACCTCTGATGTGAAAGCAATGCCAAGCGACTCAACTATTCACAAAAACACAGGAATTTGAAACATTTGACTGTAGGATAAGGCCGAAGGGCTGGAGAGCGGTATAAGAATAAGTGTTATCAGGTGGTGATGCATGGTAGATGTTCCATACAAGTGCTGCAATTTATACATATGGAGCTGGGAATTTGGTCAGAATGAATGGTCTCCTCAGTGCTGAGAAGTACAGGCAGATACTTATCCATCGTCCAATACTATTAGGGAGGCATCTGATTAACCAAATGTATTTTGCAACATAACAACCCCAAACATACAGCCAGTCATTAAGAACTATCTTCAGCGTAAATAAGAACAAGGAGTACCGGAAGTGATATGACGAGAGAAAAGCAACTGAGGCTGCCTAAATCCACAGAAGGACTGTGGTTAGTTCTCCAAGATGTTTGGAACAACCTACCTGCCGAGGCATGGAATAGGCATAAAGCTATTCCCCTTATGGGACCAGACCAAAAACTGATAGGGATTTGAACCTCTTACCTCAGGAAAAATGGGCAGACTAGATGGTTCTTATCTGCCGTCAAGTTCTATGTATCTATGTGTCCTTAGCAAATATATATATATTGCTTTTTTGGGATCTATAGTACTGTTAAATGCCCTGGGACCTTTACTACAAATAACCAATATATATGAGTATACATTTAACGACACACACACCAGAGCATTTCTCAAATGTCACAGAAAGCTTTCTGCCTCAACCATCATCAGAAGTAAAATGGTATTTTTAATGTGTTCCACTTTAACTAAATGTGTGGGATGGTTCGAGTAAAAGAACTACGTCTAGTATTCAAGCACTAGAAATTAATAACAGTTCTCTTATCAGCCTATATAGGGGAAAATCCAACACTGAATATTTGTAATAAATATTACATGTAATGCCTGAAGACAGCAATGCACATGTTCTGTGTCAATGGAATGTGCAAAATTTGTGCAAGGAATGTTTGGACACTAAAACAATGTAAATGTTGCGTTCACAGCTTTGTGCCAATTTTACACTCTAGATAAAATCAGGGCCATCATATTCTGCAGCACCATAAAATGGGTAAACAGGACATAAGAAGTAGTGTATAACAATTTCAAACGAGTTTATTTAAATTGTACTGCACTCTAGCAGAGCGAAGTTACCGCCTGGCCTTATATACCCCTCTCACTTCCTCCCCACTGAACTCTACTTGACCCCTTGACCTAGCCCTGCTCTGCACCCTGTCAAGGGCCCCTCATGTCTATCTCAGACTCTCACTCACTGTCACACTCTCATTTTCATTCACTCTCTCTGATGCTCTCTGAATGTCTCCCTACCTTCTCTGCCATCACTTCCGCTTCCATATCTTACAGCTCTGCTTCCATGTCTCACATGTTCTTGTCACCAGAAGCTCCTCCATTTTGGCAGAAGTTTACAAAAGGTTATCTTAGGCCAAAATGGCAGAGCTCTGCTATTTTGGTGGAAGTTTTCCCTAGAAGGTTATTTCAGTGGAGATGTGGACAAAGAAAGAAAAGAAAAAAAGAGAAGAAGGTCAAGAAGATGCGAGACACAGAAGTGGAGCTGCGAGAGAACAAGGTGGAAGTGGTCAGCGTAGACATTCAGAGAGTGTGAGAGAGTGAAAGAGTCAGAAAACCTTTTGAGATTCATGCGAATTGACGAAATCTGCAAATTTTGTTAAATCTGCAATTTATATGAATTGAATGCACAAGCCTAATATATATTTTTCAATATCTTTGTAATGTTGCTCCAGACCCCCATCTTATCACACATGTGTTGGAATCACGGGAAAAAAGATCAGAGACTAAATAACAATAGTTTATGTATAGATCCCAATCTGCTTAAAAAGTCAAACACTGTACTGAAAAATTAATAACACTCGTCTTTCCAGTATTTGTGTCTGAATTATACATGAACCACAATGCAACTTTTTTTATATTATACTGGGATAAACTGAAATGATCATATTTCCATTATGCATTCTACTGCTGAAAAATACTTACAAATCACAAATTTAAATTATTTCCAAAATATTACAAAATATTGATACTTGAAATTTAGGTCCTTATAAAGCTTTAGACAAGTGATGATGTATTAAATATTAAGGTATAAACCTTGTAAAATCTTACAAGTTTGTTGGAAATAAAACTTTTAGCAGACGTAGAAATGTTACGTTAAATTTGTGCCCGTTTTAAAATTTAACACAGATCAGTTACTGAATACTGAAACTGTAACCATTCCAAACAAATAGAAATGTAGCGCAATTTAAATACGACAATATTATAATGAATATTGAATTTTCAAATTGACATATTAGATTGAATACTGATATTTTAACCCTTTCTAAGTTTTATGAAGATATTTCAATAGAACTAATTAAGGAACTGTTGTTAACGTATTATCTACTAGGCAGGTTAGGGAGTATTGCTTTTCTTAGTAAACCTGGAACCTACTTAGCCAGTATCTCTTTTGGGAACATGCACTTTTTTCTCTTGCCTTGATCAATTTGTTTTCCTGATTTGGAAAGAGTTAACATACTTGTATTATTGTGTCAAAAGCGGTTTGGCAAACACACAGAAAGAAATCCAGGCGCTGCACTCTGCACGGACACATTTATTTATATAAGGAAACACTCTTTGTCGGTAGCCTGAGTCTAGGGAGATGATGCAGTACGCAACTCTTGTCTCAAATTTTTTACATCTCCCCCCACCCTTGACCAGTTTCCTCTGGAACCAAAAAACGTATTGTTTGGGCTGTGGGATCCCGATTGTACAGTATAGTCAGAACCTAAGTGAGGTGATTAAGGGTTTAGAAGGAGCTGAAAACAATGTAATTTGAGTAGAATAGGGATTATTTGGTTAACCGAATGTTCTCCTGGAGTGATAAGTGAAATAAAGCAGATGTTTTTAATGCCACTGTTTTGTTTTTGTTTTGGATTTTTTGTTAATTATGTTATGGCTTTTATTTTTCCTAATTTCTACACTGCTCTGCATTTTAGACTATAAGATCTAATAAGCAGGACTTACTGCTTATTTTTGTTTCAGTGTATCTCACCTTGCGCATCATCAAGAATGCATATGCTGCCTGAAAAGGGCAAGATCAAAATGCATAAGAAAGAAGAAAAATTCAAATATGATATTGACGACTTATCTAGAACATGTATTGGATTAATTAATGAATACCCACATTAAAAAGTTAAATGTTAACCATAAGTCTTATTTAATGTATCTGCTCAGCAAAGCCTTTTGGTTGTTCACAATCAATAACCGTTGTTTAAATTAGGCAGTTCTCTAAATATAGCCCCATTATTTCTTATCTACACATAGTAAATGTTTGGTTGTAGGCAAAATAATCAAAAAGAGAAATGAGAGTTTAATGGGGAGTAGGTACAATTATCCCAGGCTGTGTGGCTGTGATAGGCAGTTTAATAGTCTCTTTGCTGTTCACCCTTTCAGTAATGAAGCATGAATGCTTTATTGGTATACACATGCCCCAGGCCCCCAAAGGGTTAAATAATTGCTATTTGCTATTATGAAAAAAGAATAAAAGACACGGATGCAATACTAAGGTGAGCAAAGGGTATTTAAATGGATACAGTTAATTCAGAGATTGCGAACACTTGAATGCACATTCATCTGAGATTAGCACAGCCACACATGTATAAACCCTATTAAGGGTTGTCCATTCCTAGTTGATCTTGTCTCACACATATCTGCAGAGTCCAGCATAGTAAGAGTCTAGTGTAGTGAGGATACATGAATGAGATGACCATAGAATGACATGACCAAGAAAACACCAGTAAAATATGTTTAGGCACATTCTCTTGTGTAGAGGAACCCTATGTCACATGTAGGTTCTAGATTGCCCTCTGGGTGGGATCAATTAGATACAGAGGTTTTTCCTTAGCAACGGCAACTTCAGGACCCATATCTTTCCTGTTCTTATGTCCTGCTTACAGTGCAGGAGTATATTAGTGTCGCACAATAGAAAAGTCACATTAACATTTTTTTTGCTGCAGCAAATGTGTTTATAAAAGTTTCCTTATGGTAATACGTTACTTTGATCATGTTCTAAACTATTTAGGTACACATATATTAGTAGGTCATGAATTCATCTGAACTAGCCCATTACCTTCCATAGTTATTTAGGCAATAATTGCACTCTCATTGCCACCCAGCTATGCTTCTAGGCCCCATGTACATTGTACATTTTATCTCTTTTCCCCATCAATTTTAGTTGCCTCCTCACCGATAAATCGCTTTTAGCCCATTTTAGGCCTTCCTAATTAACCCACTTACGATTTATTAAATGTAGCCCCATGTGATTAGCAGCCCCATGTCTTTTTAATATCTCCATATTCAGGCACATCTATTCAGTCTATCAGTCATCTTTTGTCCAATTCGCACCAGCAGCCTGTTGTCCCCATCTTTATGTCATACATAGGCAACCCATCCTCTAGTCATATTCAGCTCACCCCAATTCCGTCAGTAGAGAAGTGATTCTGTCTTTGTTTAGCGGAGCTAGGACTAAATAACAGCTACCTTTGTAGCTAGAACAGAGCAAACCTACTTCATAGCCTATGTTTAGGCTTTACGGATAATGGGCATCTCACATAAAGAGGACCCTTCAGCACTGCTCTACAATTGCCCTATTCTGGTATTCATAAATTTGATGCCACAGGAACCTCTAATACTTAAATATATATCAATATTATAATTGCATCTCCCTATGTTGTCACTTGTCATGTCAACTGTAAAACGCTGAGCACACCTGTTTGCGCCATATAAACAGAACTTGTACATTCAAAATGCATATTCATAAAAGTCTTCTTGTAAAGTGGGAAAAAATGTTAACCCAGCGTTGTTATATGTGAGCTCTAAAAGGTAATGTCTTCTTTTATGAAGCTGTATATCTGCAGGATGAAAGCAACTGCTAGAATGTTGGACTAAAATAAGCTATACAAAGCTGTGTCCTAAAATATAAAAGATTTATGATTTGTTGAAATGGCACATTATCATTACTTTTCAAAGTCACTTTGACCGGTGGGTTAACGTAATTGATTGCCTTGTAAATTCCTACAGTGGAATGCTGCGAAGTCATAATAGCTGAATGCTGTAAACCTCATGTAGTATTTGCCTTTGCAATGTATCACTGAGCCCTCGCTGTCTGAAACACACAGTGCTCTGCCAATGCACTTCTCTCCGGACAGGCACAGCACAGATTTTCCAAGGGATCAGCCAAGTTTTGACTGCAGTGGAGCTTACAAATCTGAGATCAAAGTGATCTAGAACAGGTCAAATTTGGATTAGGCGCTCACCCAGTCAGTTTTAGATACAAGTGTCATGTTTCCCAATAAAATCCCTTCTCAAGTGTTTTTTCCCATTGCTTTCAAATGATTACTTTTGTACAATGTTTAAAATGTTTCAATTGTAAGGAAACTGATGCCGAAGGAATAATACTGGCTGTGATTTGAGTAACATGCATGTAAATTCACATCAATGTCACTCTGATCCTTTTAAGAAAGAAAGTAGTAAAACTAAAAAAGGCTTTCAAGGTTGCTCAAATATCACAAGTATAGTGTACAAGGTTGTCATAACATTAAGGACGCAGGTTTTTTTTCCTTTGTTGTAATTGTGCCACGCTCTATTAATCACTAACGTTCCTGCTTATTTCACATATTTCAAAATGAAAACTGCTGAAGTCAACCAGGAAATATCTTGGGTCGCATGCAATACAAATCATGTAAAGTTAAACACATGTTGTCTTCCTCTAGATTAAATTGCAACTTAATCAGCACTGTGATATAACAAATATATTTGCAACTTAATTTCACAGAGACATGTGTTGAGAAATCATCATGCTTTCTGGTAATGTAACTTAACCTTGTGCAACATATACTACTTGTGAAAGCAAACCTGTTTCATTTTAGTTATATGAAGGGATGCTTGTTAAAAATGTCTACATCGGGTGTATTTGGCAGTAAAAATATTAGGAAACACTGATCTCTAGATCGTAAGCTCGTTTGAGCAGGGCCCTTTGTGTAATTGTTATGTTATATACTACTTGTGACGGGGCCTGTCTTTCTAGAGGGCCCGGGGCAACCTGTGAGCATGGATGTGTAATTGTGTGTGTGAGCATGGATGTGTAAGTGTGTGAGCATTGATGTGTAAGTGTGTGTGTGAGCATGAATGTGTGTGTGTGAGCATGAATGCGTGTGTGTGAGCATGGATGAATAAGTGTATGTGAACACAGATGTGTACGTTTGTGTGTGAGAATGGATGTGTAAGTGGTGTAAGATGGATTGTGTGTATTAAAATGAATGTGTATGTGTTAGTAACTATGAGTGTAATGTAATGTGTGTAAGTGTGTTTACATATGTGTGCCAGAGTATATGTTGGAAGAGGGGGCAAGGGGCAAAGAAGCCACAGACAAATTGCTGTTTGAGGGAAATGATGACACAGACCAGCTGTTTTGGGGCGTAGATGACACAGATAAGATGTTTGGGGTCACTGACGGGAGAGGACAAAGATACCACATACAGGCTGTTTGGGGTTAGGATGACACAAATAACCTGCTTAGGGCAAAGGTCGCACTGTGGGACATGTTGCTTGGTAAGGTTCGGGGCCCCAGGGGAATTTTCGCACCAGGCCCCTGTGGTTTCTAGTTATGCCCCTGCTTGTTTTGTCCGGTTTCCCCATTGTACAGCACTGCAGAATATGATGGCACCATATAAAATAAGTAATAATAATTTAGGGGAAATTTTGCAATTTGACAACCAGTAGCCATAACCTTTGAATCTGGCATACACCCATTTTTTTAAATAATTGATAGCTCTATCAAAAGGATAATAAAGCAGTTCACACTTTCAGAAAACAAATCATTTTACTGGCAGATCAGTTCACATAAAAAGATCCAAATCTAGATAACTATCTAGAGTTGTTAAGGTGTGCTGGTACAGATTCAGGTTTTCAGGTGGGGACTACTGCTCTAGATTATTCATGCACCACAAGAGAAGGGAAATGAATGAATGCTAATAATTCTGTTTAGACTATTGTTATTTGATCTAACATGTCTCAAAACAGACAATGCTTCACAGAATGTTTTCTGGGTATGAGTGTTATCAGTGTTTTACATCCCTAAATGGCACATGGATATGAATATAAACAGAAATACATATTTATAAATTACATTTTGTACATAAAATACATTGTTCCCATAGCTTACCTAAAAAAAAATATAAGTCACACATTTACCTAAAAAGTTTCGCTACAGACTCTAGACACTCTTCCAACTACACTCCCTAAAATAGGTTATCCTTCTTTCATAACTCCTAAGTTTCCTTCTTTGGGATCCAAATCCCTCTATGCCTCGTTCTTCACTGAATATCCCACTTTTTAAGAGTTAGAATTTTTCTGAATGTATCACAGAGGTCCTTAGCACTATAAATCACATCAATGTATATAGAAACAAAAGAAAATTCGTTTACAAATTAACTAGTGTGAATAAAAGCAATGCTCTTCTTCGAAGAGCCTCGCGCAAGTATATACATAGAGGTCAACAATTCACAAGGCCACATAAAAAGTGTCAGTAAAGTGCCTCTAGCCACACCTTTAAAAATATCCCCTCAAACAAAAGTGTGCCTTGTTGTTATTTGATTACTTGAACCTTAGAGTGTTATATCGGTTGGGGAGCACCCAACATTCATCCAGACACAAATGGCCTGTGCCTAGCGGGGGGCGATCCGCTACTGCTTGTGTGCACGGCACCCCTCCAGAGATGGTTGATGCCAGAGGAGGCCCCTGCAGACGACCAATAGAGTCGTTCGCACGGCCCTTTAACTCCTGACGGCGAACCTACGGACTTCCGCTTCCGTTAACCCCTGTGATGCTGCGTAGATAAGGTAGGCTAGATGGGGAAGACACCATGGAGATTAGTAAATGAAGACGAAGATGAACACGAAGATTCTTTGTGTTGCGTGTCTTCGTCTTCGTATACGTTTTGCCGCCGCCATGTTCGTATGTTTGGTATTCGGGCTGCACAACGAAAACTAATTTGGGCCATAATTGCTGTATATAGATGCCCTTTGATGTTGGAACATTGTGTAAGACTTTAACTATTCTCATACATGTCCAGTTCTGTATAAATTGCTAAATCATCTTGGCAAGTGCTAGTGACAATATTCAGATATTTTATTTTACCTTCTTCCTGTTCCCTCCTCCTTGGTAAATAACGTTAGCTGAAGAGGAACTCTTCTTTATCTTGGCTGTACAAGATAATAAAAGTGAAGAGATATTCCCTATGTAATTTAGAATCTGTCAAAAGTAAGCTTGCAACATACAACCGTGTAGAAGAACATGAATAAGCATGAACTCAAAGAGCATAAAAACTTTTAAAAAATGCTCTTCTTAACGATATTTTTGTGAAAAAAGATTAGATCTCAGATCTATTTTCCTTTTTACTTTTTCACTTTATTTTGCTAGACCACATCCTAATAATCGCTTTCCAGCTTATCCTGAAACGTAAGACACGTCTTTCCACACATCCAGCATCTTGCCTGTAAGCTTATGTTCTTCACTCAATCTTCCTTCCACAGTCGTTTCAATGTGTGACCTAATAGCTAGGTGATCTAACATGGACTTGATGTTTATAGTGAGTGAGCCTGTCTCAGCCTGCATAAGGGATTGCCCTTTGTTGCTCTCCTTTTTTTTAATGAACCCACGCATATCACGCAGGGTGTAAGCCGTACAAGAATATCTGACTGCTTCATCTAGTCGCATAGTGTCTGTGTATTGTTTTATCACAGATTGTTTTATCATTTAGTGCTTCCTTGTCATTTTAATTATACTTTACATATAACCACTGGATTTCGTACTCTTCTCCTGTGCCTCACAGTCATCAGAGAGAAGTAGAATTGAATTTATACTCCCACTTCTTCAATCTAGGAAAGCCGTAACCAAGGTTTTTACATATGTGACTGAACAAAACATAGAAATGAATTTCCAGTATTTAAAACTAATATTCAATCTACTCCATTGAATTTAACACATTTGTAACTAAGTGTAGCATTAGAAGCATTAATGCCCAATCCTTTTCCAGAGATATTTTTTAATCATAAAAAAATTGCACTTCTTGTGAGGCAAAGGTAGACACTGACAAGCATACTCTCTGTGTTTCACCAAGAGTTACGAGGTGAAGCCCTACTTCCTCAGGCCTCCGTGTCACTTTGTCTTTCTCCGGACAGCAGAGCAGTGTTTAGACATGCCCACTCTTCTCCCGCTTTCCCTCCTACTGCCAGTTAATTTAATGTTATCTATAACTACTCACACCACATGTCTAACTAGCTCCGCTGCCTTGAAGCCATGGGGCACAAGGTAGCCTGCTCCGGTAAGTTCCAGGTATACTCGCAGGCCGCAGAAACAAAAAAGACTTCTTACAAGTCTCTGAGCCATTTTGATTTAATTAGACATTTAGAGAATAAAATACCAGATTTACCAAGGTTTATTAGCCCCTTTAAAGCATTATGTAAGATGTCTTTTATTTGTTTCCACAGGAAGCTAGCTTATTAAAAAAAATTCCCAGTTTCTGGTTATAGTCCCTCCAAGACACATTATTACACCACAGTACATTCTTCTACCAGCTGTTTACACTAATATAATGAACTGTATGGCTTTATTTTATCACTTAAGTAGGACTCTTTCAAACTGTTTGGAGGTGTAAAATTAAACCTGTGAACTATGTTTTTTAAATATCTTCTACGAATGTCCAAATACTAACTTCACAATATGGGTTCAGAATTTATAGCGTAAATGCACTATATAAATTTATATCAAATCTTAATATTCGCTACTCAATATTTTTTTTTATATGCTATATGCATTTTTAGCCCAGGTTTCAATATTAAATACCGTACAGGTTTGAGAATAAGTCATTAACAAGGTTGTTTTACAAGCTTGCGTTACATATTTTACTCCTATGGGCCTGTCCTCCCAGCTGCTAAATAATTCATCCACTGTAATTTTTGTCAAACCACAAAGAAGTCCATTTGGAACAACTTCTTGTATACAGTTTAATTGCAATTAAATAATACATTTAAATAATATAACTTAAGGGATCATTCATTAAACAACAAGAAACAAAAGCTCAAGATTAACTAAACTGAAGACAAACATCCTCTTAATAGCCTGTTCTACAGTGCTTAAGAGCATCTCAAGCCTAAAGCGCACCTGTGCCATTATAAAGGAAACAACTCTTGGTTAAGTTGTTCTCAAACAATTTAGTATGTAATCTCACCCTTCTGAGATCCATTGGGGTTCACCCCAAGTGTAAAGGTAAACCCAGAGATGGACCTTCTTTCTCACTTGTGCTTAGAAGGATCCCAACTGCACCATACTGATGAGGCTGAAACGTACATCTGGTGTGTTAGTTCCCCAGTGCAGAAGTTGCCTCAAGTTTCTGCTCTAGACGGCCCTTGTGGGCAGGATCAGACCGATATATCAATTGCTGTATAATGGCTAAAATATTAGACGCAGTGACTGGGGGCGCACTGTTGTGGAGGCTATACATGGCTATCCATTCTCTGTTGAGCTGCTATTTAATCATTTTGTATGTAATCCTTTAATAAACCTTTAATTAAAAGAGCTGGGCTTAAAACGTTATTACATAAAGGAAATAACCTTAGTTGCCTCCATTATCAACTATGGCTGCTGAGTTAAATACTAAAAATAAATGGGCATTCAGAATTCAAAAAATGTCCCCTGTATTTGGCTCCCGAGCCAATTTTTCTTTAGTGTATTGCTTGAATTGATTCAATTCTGGAAAAATCAAAACTACTCTCTCCAAAGTGCTTCTGAAATTCACTAAATCTGCAGTTAATTTGGGTAAATGCAAACCTCTCTTCTCTCCCTTTAAGAGAGAGTGAGACCATGCCAGCATCTAAAACTCTCAGCTGATCTAGTAGAAAGACATACTGAGATGTGCCTGTCTCCGATTAGCTGAGAGCTTGTCAGAATTCCAAGTTGGTCTTAAAAATAACTTTTGCTTCTAAGTTATCTTTAAAATGTGCTGCCTCTTTAATCGACTGGGAAAGTTGCTAAAACAAACAAGCAGAGATGTACTATGAATCTGATTTCACCCCTATAAAATACACAGGTTGAGGGGAGCGGGAGAGGCTTTCATGCTACTCAATCTTCAATTGAAGTTACACTCAATAAAACATGACTGAATGTCCATCAAAAGGACTCCAGTCTACACAATAAAACTCATTTTGTACTTGGAAGCAGTGCTGTATACATTTTTAAAGTTTAATGTAAACAGGAGGTCGGAGATAAGGGGGGAAAAAAGGAAAAGAAGATTAGAAGGAAAAGCCATTCTGATACGTTAATTGGATTCCACTCTTGGACAAACTCAGAATTACATTTAAGGTGACTCAAGGCACAAAATTTAAAAAAAAACATGGAAAGTCGAACTTTAGGCCAACTAGAAATATTGCAGAAAAAATGTTTCTGACTAGAGCTGCCATGTGCAGTTAGGTCCCATGTGTCTTGATTCAAGTAATAACATGGCTGCACGCATGGTGTTCCTCATTTCGTTTATGGACATCGGTTTTGTGAAAAGTAGAAATATTATTGGTACTTTTGAATGTTTTTCCCAACTACTAGTAAGAAAGGTATGGGTATAAATGTGGGCTTATAAGCAAATAGAGGTAATGCGTGAGGTAAATGAAAATGTGTGGCATTAGTGGGCAGAGCATAACATAAATGGGTGGAGGTGTAATTTTGTGACTCCCCTTTGTCTCCTTCAGCACCACTGAATGCTGGCAATCTTACCATGTATTAGCATATACAGAGTCCGGCCCAGGTTTGGTGAATTAAAATTTGTCACACTCATTAGCCGTGCTCTAGAGGTTTTTGTTTTGTGAACATGAAACTAGAAACATGTTTGAAATACATGACATGTAAACCCGGCCTTGCAATCATAGTACGGTAATGTTATCTCCTTGGCTAAGTTTTCTGTATGTTTTGCACAGTTTATATACTGTTTTTAAAATTGCTAATTATATTCCGGGCTTGTTAACTTACCTCTGAGAAAAGTAAATAATATAGGATAATATATCCTTGCTATGTTGGGATTTCACTACTTAACCCAGCTTTCAAAATGTTAATGCTCAGCACGGGCTAAATTCAGTGATCTTTGTTAGGTGTTTTAGTGCACTTAACTGATTGTTTAAAGAAAATGTAAAAGCTAAATGAGAATTAGAGTCCATAAGATATAGAAAGAGCAGATACAGGTGTTTCTTACAAAGACAGTGGCAAGAGTCTGTTGGGAAACCAGAAGAAGTTGTAAAAAGAAATAAAAACTGTGAATGTATATATGCATTATTATTAATACATTATTTCTGGTCATATACAATATGTATGTTTATGTTTTATTTATATATATATATATATACACTGGCCACTTTATTAGGTACACCTGTTCAATTGCTTGTAAACACAAATAGCTACTCAGCCAATCACATGGCAGCAATGCATGTAGACGTAGTCAAGAAAACTTGCTGAATTTCAAACCGAGCATCAGAATGGGAAAGAAAGGGGATTTCGAACATGGCATGGTTGTTGGTGCCAGATGGGCTGGTCTGAGTATTTCAGAAACTGCTGATCTACTGGGATTTTCACGCACATCCATCTCTAGGATTTACAGAGAATGGTCTGAAAAAGAGAAAATATCCAGTGAGCGGCAGTTCTGTGGACAAAAATGCCTTGTTGATGTCAAAGGTCAGAGGAGAATGGGCAGACTGGTTCGAGATGACAGAGAGGCAACATTAACTCAAATAAGTTCTTGTTGTAACCAAGATATGCAGAATACCATATATGATCACACATCAGGTCAAACCTTGAAGCAGATGGGCTACAGCAGCAGAAGACCACACTGGGTGCCACTCCTGTCAACTAAGAACAGAAAACTGAGGCTACAATTCGCACAGGCTCACCAAAATTGGACAATGGAAGACTGGAAAAACGTTGCCTGGTCTGATGAGACTCAATTCCAATTGTGACATTCAGATGGCAGGGTCAGACTTTGGCGTAAACAACATGAAAGCATAGATCCATCCTGCCTTGTATCAACGGTTCAGGCTGGTGGTGGTGTAATGTGTGGGGGACATTTTCTTGGTACACTTTGGGCACCTTAGTACCAACTGAGCATTGTTTAAACACAACAGCCTACCTTGAGTATTGTTGCTGACCATGTCAATCCCTTTATGACCACAGTGTACCCATCTTCTGATGGCTACTTCCAGCAGGATAATGCACCATGTTGCATCATCTGAAACTGGTTTCTTGAACATGACGATGAGTTCACTGTACTCCAATGGCCTCCACAGTCACCAGATCTCAATTCAATAGAGCACCTTTGGGATGTGGTGGAACGGGAGATTCACGTCATGGATGTGCAGCTGACAAATCTGCAGCAACTGTGTGATGCCATCATGTCCATATGGACCAAAATCTCTGAGGAATGTTTCCAGCACCTTGTAGAAAATATGCCATGAAGAATGAAGGCAAAAGGGGGCATCCAACGCGGCACTAGCAAGGTGTACCTAATAAAGTGGCCAGTGAGTCTATATACATATATATATATATACATACATACAAACACACACACATATATATATATATATACAAACACACTATATGACCAAAAGTCAACACTCCCCCTAATTGTTAAGTTTAGGTGTTTGCAATGGGAGTTGTTTTTCCAAGACTTCTTAGTGTTCATACAGTTGTTTTCTTCTTGGTTTTCTATCTTTTCCCTTGCTTTACTTGTTTCTTGGCAGGCAGTTATAGTGTTATGGACATAGTACATGCATGGTGTTTGCACACAACGCTTGTTGGACCTAAAGCTGTATGCTCCGTCCCACCCTATTTAGAGAGTATAAAAGGACCTGTTGCTCAGTTATTAATTTAAAGCTCTCCTGGAACTTCTGTCTGCATATTCGTGTCAAGTCATTCTCATGAATGTTGGTTGATGCCGACATGGGGCTTCCCCCACATTGCTTAACTAACTGAAACTAAGTCAATATTTGTTATATATTTTGACATACTAAATCACATTTGATTGCATGGACATGTGTCTGGTGTTATGTCATTTTGGGATATGAACTAGTTTGCTGATGCAATGTATTTTCCTGTGGACTTCTGCCACACCCTTTCCTAACAGGTATATAAAATCAAGGAGATATGCATGCCATGTCTATAGAGAATTGGATTCTATCTTTACCACAAGTCAGGTGTTAGAATGAGTGTGTGTTTTATTTAGCATTTAGCATGTGTGTGTGGGTGGGTGTCAACGCATGGTGTTATTGTGAGTGTGTGTCAGCACGTGGTGTTGGATGTCAGAAGTGAGTCTAAGGTTAGTGGCGCCTGAGGATTGAGAGGAAGAGCAGGAGAATAAATGTGTGGATGCAATTTATATGTACTGTGTTGGACCAAGTCTGTCAGCTAAAATGCATGCCTGCTAGTTATCAGGGGATGGTGAAGAAATACTGCAACCAGGAGCCACTAACTCTAGACTTGCACTTGCTTTCATAAAGCTGGTGATGGGTGGAACAGAGAAAGAGAAATGGGCAGGACAATAGGATGGACTTGGGGTGGGCTAATGAGAGGGGCATGGGGACCAGGCTTTAGGTTTGTACCAGGCACGAAGATTCCTGATGGCGGCCCTGCTTGGTACTAAGACTGGCCAGAAATGCATGTGATTTACCTCTTAAAAAGGAAGCTCTGAAGTCTTTAAAGTTTATGGGTATAAATGGTATAGCATGGGATGGGCCTAGAAAAGGGGTTTCCCTTTATATAGAAAAACTGTCAATGTATGTATAAATGACTCACTTAGAGTTATACTTGACAATCATATAAATGTGAATAAGGATGATATTTGGCCAGATACAGTGCCATATTTTAAATATTTTACAATCATCAATATTCGTCATTTTCCTTAGAATTAGAGAAGGTCTTCATTAGAAGATCTCTGGGAATGTTCTTACACAACAACATGTTAAATAGCTGCTACTCTCCTTTCTAGTCCTAGTAATGCATGCATTTCTTAGACCAAGCATAAATAATCCCTTTCTTTTTTCTCGGTAAATGTTTCATTGTAATATATGGATGATGGTGAAGCCTAATGTATTTGACAGGTTCCATTTATCTGTGTAGTATATTATGCTCCTAGGGCAGATACAGATGATTACCCCTGTCAGTCAGGATCTTCATTACTGCCAGAGATTTAATGATCTCCATTGCTTCACTGTATTTATTACCCAACATGGAGAAGCAGAGACAAAGGATACATGATTTGCTTGTTATCTTGATGCCGCTGACACACATTACATGTACAGTTGCAAATTAGCTATTTCAGTCCATATGTCCAACAACCATTGCATTTTTGTTTTGCTCCTCTGGAGAAACAATATTACCAAAATGGATTAAATAATATTAATATGGGACAAGTGGTTTATAGCGAATCTAATCTGATAAAGTCCATGCAGCACAATGTTTGTGTAGATTTTAAACATAGCAACTCAAAGGGATGGTAATAGATAAGAAATCCCAGATTATCTTTAGAGAGGGAGAGAGTCAACCATTTTCTTCAATGGGAGCTGAATTGGGTGTAACATTCCTTTAACAAAGAATCCCATACTTCTTTAGGGGGGGGTCTAAATAAATGAAATATTTTTACCATGCATGCCTTAGAACTAATTTATTTACTTTCCTAAAATAGGATAATCTGGCTATAACTCTTTACCATGAGGCATCGATAATGAAACAAGTTGCTGGGAGAAAATGTTGATAGCATCAACCAAAGGTGAAAATAAACATTGAAGACTGCACTTGCTTGCTTCAAAGATTTTGTGTGCTCACAGGAACATCAGCAGGAGAGACAAAATCAAGCTGACTCTTAACACTTTTCACTTCTGTGTTGGCGCTTATTCATAAGCTTATGGGTTATGATCAGGTGCTAAGGATATTTAAGTATGGTACATGGACTCTTGGAACACTTTAACTCTACAGAGGTGCACTCAAAGAACCCCCACAATTACATTGTAAGAATGGCCCCCAATAAAAACACATAAAAGGTTTCCATACATTGGGATTGCATGTGGTGCACTATACAGACTGCAAAGCAGATATTCTAAGCAGGGCTTTATATTCTATATGAAAACAAATATGGGCATTGCCTGATCTATTTACAATAAGGGCCAGTTAGGACTATAATTGTAATGGGTTCATATGCAATGCTACTGAATAAACAGATTAAGAAGATACTTAGGGCCCCTAATGTTTTCAGGGTGCAGCATTTCCTGGCTTTTAATCAAAACCAAGAAGGCTCCTAAAATATTCCATCAATATCCCAAATTCCTATCATCTAGACTGATATAAACAGCTGAACACTGCAAACGCAAATATTTATTTCATGTAAACTTATTCTTGTCTGATATTCCTGTTTTAAACCATCTCTTGTTTAATTTACCAATTATTTCCTTTAGTATATGTTACTTGCAAATATTTAGTCATGGGGTTTTTTCTTTGCAGCTACGTAGAAGGGGTTAACTGGCAGAATTAGCCAGACATCATAAACAGAGCTTATATTAGGAAACAGCTGGATACCGGCTATTAGCCAATTATCATTCTTAAACATGTAGTCATTGTGAGTGTTCATGTGTGCAATGGAAAACATACTGGAAAGGTGCTCTGGAAAGGGGGAGAAAGAAAGTAAGTGAGAAAAAAACGTGGAAAAATGATAATTTTTGTACTTCAAACTTTCAAAAACAAAACAAAACAAGGAATTCAGCACAGCATGAAAAGTTGATCCTGTGTCTTATCTCTTTTCATAAATACTGTTAATTCCTTCCAAAAATATTTGTTTTATAACCTTTTAGTTTTGTTTAATACTATTCTTGGTTTGTTAGGGCCTGTGTAACTTAGATAGATAAGAAGAGTAAAAATCTAAACAATCCTAGTTCTCCAGATGATGCAAAGCTAATATCTTGCTTGTATAATTGAAAAGATAGAATGTTTTACTAATATTAAAGAAAAAGGTAGACATCATCATATAGCAAGTTGGATCGTGTCTCAATTTTTAGTGATTTCAAACTCAAAAGTCTGGAGACATATTGCCAATGGATGAATGCACTTTTTCTTATGGACAGTGGCATATTCTGGACTAGGGTGGCAAATCTAAGAGGGTGTTAGCCCCTCTGCCTCATAATAAGTAGCCCATAGCAGAGGATTCACAGAAGGTAAGTGAATTGCATAATGTGTGTGTGAGCCTGGGTATGTTAGTCTGTGTGTGTCTGGGTATGTTAGTGTGTGTATGGTTTTGAATGGGTGCTATTAAAAACTAGTATTTTTGGATACATTTTAAACTGAAAAGTATACGAGTTATAAAAATCCTTTTCCAATCAACTTCCATCTTGCTTGTTGAATAGGAATCGACAATTTAAAAATTATATCTTTTCTCATCCTGTCCTTTTTGTCTTCACATAATCCACAGTGTTCTTATAGCTCACCAGTTTATATTATTCTTCATTTAAAAAAATGTCAGGGATGGCTGCCAAGTGGGTACTATATGCTACTATAATTTGAGCTTTTTGCTCTCCTTTATAGGTGCTTTGTTTTCAGGTTCACAAAAGCCACTAGTTGAATAACATGGTCTTTGGGTGGCATTTACATGGTGACTGGAGCTAGGGGTATGTATAGAATCTGCACAATCTCTTTTAGTGAATGAACATTAGACAAGACTGGATCATTTAGATAGTTATCTGTTCTAGGCTTCAGTATACAGAAGCCTACTACAAGGGTCGGCCCAAGGCATTGGCATCATCCTCACACATACTTACACAAACACATCTATGCTCGCACACCAACATTTACACATAGATGCTCATACACACTTACACATAGACTTCCATGCTGACACATTTACCCATACACGTCTATGCTCACATACACATCCATGCATGGATGCGCTCTCACTCTTCCCCTTAAATCGACCACAGATTTCCGTCTGGCTGTGAGCAGCCCTGCGTTTAACTGCTTTACGTGACCAACCTCCCTGATCTCCCTCCCACCCCGCCACTGCTCCCGATGCACTTCTGCAAAAAAGCAGAGAATCCAGGCATACCCTCTGCCCGTTTGGAGGAACGGAGGAGAGGCTGTCTCCGTGGCTCCTCCTTTTTGCAAAAGTGCAAATACATTCATGGAGAAAGAGAGGCGCAGAAACTCTTCACTTTCCCCACAAATCTATCTGGAAAGAATATGTCTTTGGCCGACAATTTGCCATAGCAGCTGCCCCTTGAGCCCGCAACATCCATGGTCCCAGGGTCGCAGCTTGCCTTCGGCATCTCTTTTATGGACCAGGGGAAGCAGGAACGTTAGCAAGCAACACAGCGAAATCTGCAAGTGAGACAAGAAAATGTAGGCTCTGTGAATGAGAATGAGTGTGTGGATGATTGAATGAATATGTGTGAATGAGTGAATGAATTAGTATATATGAATGAGTATGTATTTATGTATGTATAAGTGTGTGATAGCATGGATGTGGATGTAAAAGTGGGGGAAAATATGGCACATACATGGCTGTATGGGAGAAAAGATTGCACAGAAATGCTGTTTGGGGAAAAAGATGGCAAATCCTATATGTCCAATCTGGGTACTGGGCAGATCCTGAGGATTCAATCTGTTTTCCAGGGCAAGTCTTATATGTGCAATCTGGGTGCCAGGGCTGTCCCTTGGGTTGTGTGACCTGTGACCTATGTCTGCAATTTAGGGTTTGCATGCATTTTATTTGATTTATACCTAATTAATGCTGAGTTTGCATGTGAATTTCCAGTTAATCTCTACCAGCAAGGCTGAGTTTGTAAATTGTTCAGTTGCTCTGTTCCAACAATGCTGTGTTTTAATGTGTTCTTTATTTGACCTATACCTGAACAACATGAGGGAGGAAAGAGAGGTATGGCACAGTGAAGGAGGGGGCAAAGGTACTCTGGGGGAGATAAGGGGGAGGCAACTGGGGTTGCCTCAGGATGCCTGAACACCTAAGACTGGCCCTGATCACTATGCAGATGTCACAATGACACAAATTAATCAGCAAACAAAACTATTACTACTAACTAAATACAATAGCTTTAAGGAGCTTAAGTTGTGTTAACAACAGCAAAATACAAATAAAATGTACAAATATAAGTGTGTGTGTTTAGATCATCAATGCATGTGTCAATAAAGTCTTGATCATTATTAATTCAAGTAGAATAAAGTTATTTCATGAAATTTTATATTTTATTCCTTCATATTTTCTTTCAAAAACATGTGTTCTTTGTCTTGCATGAAACTGACTTAAAATCTATTCCCCTTGCCTTTCAAACAATGACAGCATAATTACTTAAGGAATGAAAGGATGGCTTAAAAGTATATAATGCTTTTCTTTTGTCGTCAATGTGACATGAAACATTAATTTGTAAGTTCTGTCCTATATGTCATATTTCCACCCCTACACAAGTTACAGCAAACTGATATGAAATTTCTCCATAATATAAAAGAGATCCATTTAGATTAATCTCCTTTGCACAAGTGTTTAACACCTGTATAGGGATGTATCCCACAACTGGAACAAATTAATGTTTGAAAGGTTATAAAATCAGAGCGTATAAACATCTAGACATTTCCCCCACGTCTGTGGATGCTTTCAAGCTATACTTCGTGTGTGCAATGACCTTTAAAAAAACAAACTCTGGATTGGGAGTAAGAAATATGAGTAAGAGCAAAATATAATTTAAAATATTCAAATTATTTCTTTGAATTCATCAAAAAAGTGTAACGCACTGGGCAAGTCTAATCAAATATAAATATCCCTCTCAGAGGGGTTGTTTCACTAGAAAAGGGTAGATAATCTTGAACATTTCACCTTATCTGTCTTAGCTATAAAATAGACATGTGCAAATGGTACTAAAACGATTTGGAAAAAATTTCGGCTCGTTTTTGGCCCATTCGTTTTTGGGCAACGAATTATGTTCCCTGCCCATTCTCTCACACTCTCATTCTTGTTCACTCGTTCAACAAGAAGATCAGTAAGATGAGGAAGATGTAAAAGAAGAAGCAGAGCTGCGCAGCACGGAGACAGGGACACCGAAGCAGTCTACGGAGAAGGTAGGGGCACATTACAAGAGAGAGTAAGAGAGCATGAATAGAGAGTGAAACAGCGTGAAAGAGCATAAGAGAGTGAATGAGGGTGAATGACAATGAATTTTGTTTCTAAATGTAAAAAGCAGATTTTAATCCAAAATGAATGGGCAGGAAACAAATTCCTTGTCCAAAACCAAATGGACCAGAAAAAAAAATGAAAAATTTGTCCGAATTTCTTTTTGGTCCATTAGCACAAGTGCACTGGATAGTAGATGGTAGCAACTTGATCTATCCAAAGAGTTGACTTCCATTTGTTTTAGTTAATAATTATTTTTGAAGAGCTTGTTTTCTGTAACCTTTCATTTTTTGCATGCTAGAAATGGTGGCCCGTGAACACCTACTTAATCCAGAAGCAGGCTGCTGACGTCGCTGGTTATCGAACTTAAGAGAAAGAGGTTCAATGTAAATGGAAGACTTTGCAACAATGTACCAATTCCATGTCAAGTCCGATCAGTGCCTGGTTATAAAGACAGCATTTACTGCCGGTATTTCTGCTGACATTACATAAGGAGTTTGGTATTAAAACCAACATTGCTTAAGCAATAATTGTAAAGGGGAACAATAAAAGAGACAAAATGAGAACACAGAGTTTACTAGTACAGCTTAAAAAAAAGGAGATTTTGCCTTTAGCTATAAAATTAGTTACTACTGGCAGGTGAATGAAATACATGGCAAGAATACACAAAAACATTGAAGAACTGGTATTGTAGCTTACATATAGGATGCTCATCACCTCTGAAATCTTATAGTGACAGTAAAGAATTTTAATGCAAAAACAAAACATCCTTCATCTTGTATCTTTCTGAACCGACAGCACCAGAAATAGAAATTATAATAGAAACTAAGTTACTGTAAAAGAAATAAATATATTTTTTACACCTTCCTGTTGTTTTTTTCCCATCAATATGAATTAATTTTATTGTAATGTTTGTACATTTGGTACTTTTGATTACGAATGATTATGTTCTTTTACTTTTCACCTTTTATTCTATTATGGAGCGTGTGTTATAAAACAAACCAAACATTTAATGAATCTGTATGAGAACATCTTCATACATTATCAAGCAGCTGCATTTTAAGCATGAGCATTATTAATGTTTACCAAAGATAACAATTTACTTGATTAATGTGGAACAGAAGCTTTTAAATTGAAATTATTTTTTGTTGTTGTTGAAAATAATATTTTCTGTACAAACATATAAGGATGTAATCTAGGATTTTTGATGGTTTTAACTGAATTTACTGTATATACATCGAAACCCAGAGAGAATACTGGAGTGCGCATCCCACCACCTGATATCCTGGTGATTAGGAAGCAACTGTGAGGTCTCTCTTCTCGTGATCGCCTGTTGATCATTATGCTATTAGGGAAGCTTAGTTCATAACATCATAAGTGATCTATGCCAAGTAATTAAGAAAAGCCTTTGTCACACACAGCTGTATAGTCAGACTTTTGTACATATGGTAACATGTGGTTTCAGTAACAAGCTATATACATTTCAACTAAATGGGAATTATTTCCCTGTAAGAACGCTACCTACCGTCCTTGCATGAGATTAAAGTCAATTCTTGGAAGTATTGAAATATTAAGGTAAGTCCTTAACAACTAAATTTATGATTGATTCCAAAATAGTAGCTGAAGACTGAAGCCAGTGAGGCTGTACTTTATTTTTCTAAGTGGACTGTATATACTGCTGATCCCAGGAAATGTTATTACTGGATTACTATTCCACATGTACTTCAAGTTGTCAACAAAAAAAATCTCACATGGCCAACAGTCCCCATGAGTAATGGTACAACAGCGGATATTTTACATCTGTTTTCCATAAGATCTGCTGTATATTTAAATAATAATACTAACACCTGCTCCCATTTCCAAATCAACCAAGTTATAAAGAAACTTAAACTTGGATTAGCGAATGCAACGTGCCATTGGAAAACAGGAGTGATGGTTACTGATGAAGGGCCTCTGTACGCCTATGAAGATGCACCATTTAAATCAGCTGTTTCCAGTTCATTTCAAAAACAGTGACCCCAAACTTTTAAATGGTAGTGTGTGTATATATATTTACATAAAAAGTTAAACAGGTTTTCATTTTGTAGTTGCTGATGAGCAGTTGTGACTAATTTGCTAAAAGGGAACAAACAGTGGGTTGTTTCACTGTTATTTTTAATCCTATTCACGTGCTTGTAAACCTGTGGCTTGTAAATCTGCGACCTAAACAACCGCACTATATCTGTGGCTAAAAATAGTGCCTAATAGCTGTTAACACAGGGCATTACTCCTATGTTGATTGATATAAAGTGATGCTATTCAGGGTATTGCTGACTGTAGAATGAAATACAAAATATTACAGTATTTCCTGGCACGTTTCTCACCGGGGGCTAGCGGTATTGTGTTAGCTGAATGTATGTCCAATTTCTGTTTCGTTATCATATAACTGTTACTAGATTCTGTATTGGCATAACATTTCAGAGTGCATTATGCAGATGCTGTTAGTCAGCATTCTCCTGATTGTGTATTGTGTGTCTCGGAGAAAGCTCCATCGTTTGCTTGATGTGCCGATTCATTTTCTGTTGTGATTGCTAGAGATTTAGTACTTAGTACCGTATTTACATGTGGCCCATTGTGCTAAATCTATAGCAACCACAATAGAAAACTAATTGTCACATACATGTAGCCCTTTTAATGTGTCATGGAATTGAGGTGGTACAGATTTTAAGAACTAGCATTCCAACAATACTAAGTTCCATTCAGTAGTATGAGAGGCCTATGTAGTTTTCTCCATACTATCTATATCTACCGAACCAGGTACTTTAAGGGTGGTGGGATACATACAATATCTGTATAATGTAAATGTCATCCCAGATCTTTATAGCACTTTAGGTTCACAGTACAGCTGATTTATCACCAGCCTCACATTTTCTCACTATGTAAGGTTATAGGTGTATGGGTTCGGTATGTCACTTTTAGGGTTAGATTGATGCTTTAGGGGTAAAGGTCAGTATAATGGCTTCTGAAAAAATTACAATTAAAACTAGCGTTAACTTAAGTCTAATTAAGTATATTTCTGACGTGTATAATTCCTGCATAATCATAAAATCTTCCATCTTCTGCATCAGTTCTCCTAGGTTACTGGGGAAATATCAGACTATATGGGAAAGATTGTATCAAAACACCTTTTACATTTGGAAACTGCTAATTGTGCGTATTGTATAGTCATAATGTTATTTTATGAGATTTTGGCATTATTAGAGGAAATGTGTTTTAATAAAATTCATTTTTCTGTTGTGTCCTGGAAACATCTAATTAAAATGCAAGGAGATCCTGTAAACCAACCTTCAACATGCGGCTCAAAAAGCCTCTAGTATAAATGAATGGAAACATACAGTAGGAAAAGCTAATATGTAACTAGCAATAAAAGATAAGGTGATATATATTGATAAAGGTACAGTGTGGAATAGATACCTGCAAAAAAAGTAAATAAGATAAGCTTTAAGGATTTGCAGGTAGGCTGATAAGGATGATAATGAGTCAGGCTTTGAGGAAGAGAGAGTTAATAAGTGTAAGCACATTGCACAGGTATAGGACGGACATGAGTCTCTGAAGCTTGGAGGAGCCATACAATTAAAACACGTCTATCCCTACTGCAGCTAATACCAGTTACGTATCCATGCCTAGGGTGCAAAACTGGGGGCAAAAGGCCCTTTCCCACTGCCCAATGGGCCCGTTACAAGGTAGATCTCCCCAAGCAGCCTATTTACACAGTGGAAGCTGTGTCGGATCAGCACAATCTCCATAGACTGCATTAGAAGGTGATGCGTGTCTTCAAGACATGGAGCACTGGAACAGGAATTCATATGCCGGTTCTCTGTGTCTTAAAGGCAAGGCGTGGCTTTTAACGCAGGGAAGATTTTGACTGCAGATAGGTGGCTGGGGGCATTCCCCTACGTCTTTGCGGAAGGTAAATACATCTCTAACTAGGACTCGTGTATTGCTGCAGTTTAGTGCAATGAACCCAAGAGTTCATGTACCCCCACACAATTTCTCATCATAAGTAAGGACTGAAAACACCCGTGGGATGTTAATAAATTCCCTTTTGAGGGCAAGCTCCTGTCTGTATCCACCCTATGATTGTAAATGTTTTATAGTCATATCACATGTAAGTATTATGGCTCATCGGCAAACAATGATTCATACATGGAATTTTGGTCTGTTGGTAACTTCGGTTCCTTAACTTATCCTTTGGCATAGCTTGCAAGCCCTCGCAGGGGAATCCCTAGGGTGGACCAGTAATTATTGCAGAAGAAATAGCTTTTGAAGTCTTAGGGTAATGGGTAAAGAAAGGAAATATCAGAACATGTGTTGAAGAGCCTATAATCGTTTTGCATAGATTTCGATCTCCGCTCTGTGTTCTTTTTTTTCTTTTCTCCACCTTTCTTACTAACTCTACCTATGCATACATTACATTTTTCCAAGCATAGTTGTAAGGTTACACACGAATAAAGGTTGTATTCTACCAATGCCAAACAATGCTATTCCACTTTATATTGTACAAATTGTCTAGACACCAGTTTAGCGAATCTGGAAATGTACATTTCCACTAACAGTAATTTTGGAAAAACAAAACTGATTTTCACGCTTCTTTTAAAGTCTTTTAAGTTTACCAGTAATAACAAGATAAAGGCATCCAAACGCCAGACAGATCCAGCAGGTCTAACAGATGTCAGGGCCTGAGGCTCAGTATGCCATATTATCTAATAATGCAAATAGAGGAGTGAGAAAGATAGGGCGTGTAACTATGAAACTCTGGAATTCAGCCCCATCTAATTTTGTTAACATGAAAATGAACTTAAAAGGGCAGCGCCTCTTGGGATGGAAGCGTATACATTGGAATGAAATGTTTAAGGAGTTAATTTCCGCTTTAAGTGTTTTAAATATTTTAATGTCAGTTCATAAACATGGGAGAGGCTTGATTTCCTCCGACTACACCCTATAGAGCGATGTTTTATAATATATACAGCTGCACACAGAGGTATCTCTTCCTCTTTTACTAAATACCTCCTATGTTGAAAGAAGAAAGAATGCTGAACGGCACTTTGAAAGACCAAAACCAAATGTTAAAAGTTCCGAGGCAGGCAATTTTACTTGAATTCTGCTTGTGACATATCAGATTGAGTTGCTTTCTCAGCATCAACAGTAGCATTATAGACTAATTGTCTGATACACAAGATTATGTAGTTTTGTCATAATGTTTCCCTGCCATCATTTAAAAGGGACTGTGTAACTGATAAAAATCAAACTATTTTGACAAAGCATTTCGGGGTATGGTTCAAAGGTCTGCTTACTAGTATTCATAAAGTGTGCTGTAGCAAAAAATGTAAAGAGACCACTCATCTATCGTTACATTACATACATTAAAGTTCATATGATGGCTGGAGCGTCCTCTTAAATGGAGAGTCTAATGTCCCATACAGTCCCACCAACAAATATGCATTTTAAAGTATCTTGTGATTACATTAATATGCATTGTTTAGCTGTAGGAAAATAACACACAGAGAAGTACCCCTTGAAATGGGAGAGCTTTGTCTGCATGCATACAGTGAGGGTCCTCATTAGACCACCTGAAAACCATATGTGAGCTAAAGCTGAAGCTGGCTTGCAGTGAGTGTACCTCGTAGTCGCACTGGTAAGCCAATGAGCTGGGAAAGCATCTCCTGTAAGTCAAGGAATTTGGGGTGAAGAAGCATTGCAAATACATATACGGGATTCTGATTAATCTCTCAGTGGGGTTTATTCACCAAAGGGAGAGCTGACAAGAGAGATTGTATATGGAACTTCCCTATTCATTACAATAGACAAATACTGGCAAGAAGGACTGAGCTGGTATAGTCCAATGTGCAAGGAGACTTTGAATATATTTCACTGATTTGCCCTGAGCTAACCCTCACATGTGTCACGGTGGGTCCATGGAACCCAGATGGCACTTTGACATGGTGGCAATTTGCCAATCCAAAGCATATTCTTTGGGATGGATAAATGGAGAAAGTGTTTCTGTTCCTCTCTTTGGACACACATTTTTCTGCATTATTTTGGCCTTTGTGTACTTCCGCAAAACGGTGGAGTCACTGGGAGAGCCTCTGTTCCTCAAATTAGGAAGTATGAGAGTCCTCTCTAACCACCAGACAAGCCCAGAGACGTGTGTTCCCAGAGAAGTCTTGTAGTGATGACACAAGTACAAGGGATTCTGGGTAGGTATTTGCAAACCAGTTAACAATGATCACTTTTTGCCTCTAAATATTATCAAAATGATGTAGGTACTTTTTGATAATAGGCTGTGATGTTCCCCTTTAATATGTACACTATGATTTTAATCCGTTAAAACTATATCATCAGCATGTTAAATCTCTGCACCGCATCTATTCAAAACCAATAGTATTAAATGTAAAATTCTAGGAAATGGTTGATTCATCTGAATACAGAGAAATAATTCATAAAGTTACAGCATAAAAAGAGCTATAGAAAAAAAAGACAATTTTTAAATGAAGGCAGAATTGCCCGATCTTTATATAAAAATAAAATAAACCAAAGTGATGGACCAGATGGTTCTTATTTGCCACCAATTTACATTGTGAATGTGAAAAATGTTGCTTTAAACTCAGACATGCAGTTAAGAACATTTTAAAAGGTCTTTTCCCAGCCCTTTAGCAAAGAAGAGTCATGTTATAACAGCACAAAATCACATACACACACATATATAATGTTTTGAACACTGAAAGTACGTCTTCAACGTACAAATCATTAAAGTGGTACTTAAAGCCTCTATTCTGTTAACTATTAGCGTAGTCCTTGAACAAAATTGAGACTTGTAAATAAGGTCGTGTGTTACCTACATTGAAATCCTAATTTTAATCTTAACAGCTTTCAAAAATGTTATGTTTCATGTATTTTGATTTACCAAAAAAAGATTAGTTAACTACTCACAATTTAAACAAGCTTGGCCGTAAGGGTTAATAATGTGAAAAGACCAATTTGTGTTTTGATGTAAAATGTTAGCCAATAGGGGAAGAAGAAAAACCGTGAGGTGGAAAAAACATTCCTCTGCTATGCTATGAACTTTGAGAATATAATCTTTGTGTTTCTGGTTTGGTCTTATTTTCTTTTATATTTTTTCTTTAGTGCTTCATATTTACTTTTTTAAGTGTGTTTAATTAGGTTCACTAAAACAGAAAAAATGAACCTAAATCTGACAAAACATGTTGGTCTATATATATATATAATACATATATATATAACACAAACAAGAAAGAGAGAGAGTTGACTCATGTAATCTAGACTTTAATTGTTACTTACTAATATTTTACTTCATCAAAAGGTTAAAAATGATCTGTTCTGGAATAACATAGGTGATCAGGGTGAGATCAATAAATTTGATTTTAAAATAAATAATCTCAGGATATGTAGCTGGCCAGTTGAGCACAACTGATTCTTTACATTTTCAGACTAACCAGAGCCTGAACATTTTGACCGTATTGCTATATTTTTTTTACAAGGAAAATATATAAATATTACCCCTCATTTCAGAGTTGACTGAAATAGTTCAGGACCCTCTTGGGGCTTTGAGAAGATTTATTATTTTACATTTTCTTGTGGGAGAGTCCTTCACTGTGTTACTATGTGATCCTCCACAGCTTTACTGGACAATGCAGTCAACAAAACTGTACGCAAATATAACCAAAGGGATCACTGTCTCAACAGTACTGTAAATAAAATATTTATTAAGAAACTCTTAATCATGGCAGCCTTTTGACCAAATGAAAATGTAGATCTTTAAAAGAAAACATAAAATTAATATGTAGGCTTTAGGTGATGGATATTCCAATTTAAATTTTTTTTTTAAAAATAGTCTAGGGATTTGTTAGAGCTTGGGCTATCTTGGAGGCTACAAATGTAAAAGCAGGCATCACTGGCAGTTGTCGCTTGCTGCCAAACATAAATGTTCATGTAATTTGGTCTTCTCCACACTGTAGTGTTGGCCACTAAAGCACATGTGCCTAATAACATCTGATTCAGGATAGATACTGATTCATATTACGTAAGGTGTAGTCTTTGTACTGTCAAATTTGTTGACCTTTTGTACGTTCTGAAACAGATGAGTCTTGATCTTGAATAATGTTTCCAGATGATACTCAATATGCTTCTTTCAATCTATCTACTATTTAGTAACACTGAAGAGTGTTCTGGCAAACAAACTGTACATTGATTCATTAACAACAAGTGAAAAGAATTGGGCTGATGTCAAAAATCTGATTTAAGTATGGGCCCCACACCCTCTTCTTGAGCTGGGTAGACACTGCTAGAAACAATAAACATAGGCTTGTTTGTAAAAGATCAAACTGCTGATGACACAAAGAAATAATAATTATTTTAAACTTGCAACAAATATGTATACTACAGACAGTTGAATAAAGGGCTTTGTAAGTGGTGTATAGGCAAGTGCCAAAAACATACTGTTAACCCTCTAAGCTGGGATAGAAAACCTCTTCTGATCTATTCTGGCACAGGCTAGCTAGGCCTAGGGTGACCATAAACTGGCTCTCTGGTGCGACCCTCCACACCAACACTGGCATATGGTCTCAGCACTGGGTGTCCTTAAGACAGGGCATTGCTTTGGGTTGGGTCTAAGGTAGTCCCCATCCCTAATACATCTCTGACTACAACTCACACTATACATTTAGGAGCTGCAGTCCACAAAAATAGGAGTGCCAGAGGCTCATTGTTTATGCTTTGAAGGAGTGTTTTATTTTCTTATTACCAGCTACTGCCTTTAAGGTTTGAACAACATCTGTTTAATATAAGGGTTCTATCTCACACAGATATACTACATTTATAAAGCACATATCCATATACCATGTGACAGCGGTAATTCCCATGCTGCTTGGCAAAGCAGGGGCAGACAACAAGAGCTGCAATCCTAACAGCAGTGCGGTAACTATAGGAATTGTAAGTGATTGTCAGCTCAGAGTCCTTGGGGCTCAGCCAAGCAGTACTCCCTGTAATCAAAGCACCTGGCATAGCAGTCAGTCAGTATCTCTGTAGGCATTCCTTCTTTTGCTTCTTGGTCAAAAAGTCCTCTTTAAGATACCGGAAAATGGGTAGCTGTCAAGGGTGCAAGCATTGAATAGATGCCCACAGTGGATGTCCTTACTGGCTAAGATGCTATTTTTTTAAACCCACCAACCCACAATAATGCAGCTCACAGAACTGCACACCCTGTACAGTGGACCACATTGCTCATAAAAAGGGGATTGACAAGGATGAAGGGCAGAAAATGGGTTCTCATATAGCAGAAATGGGATTATGAGATTGAGGGGGGAACTCAATACTGAAATTTAAGAAACAATTAAGTGAGGAATACTTTAGAAACTTTTTAGGAGGAGGCACAAGCACAAGGCCAGGGCCCCATTAACATTAAATACCTGAATGCTTGGTACTGCACTGTCATTTATGCTTCTGCCTACCGCAGTCTTATGATTTCGCTATTTAACCAAACAATTAACATTTTTTTCTAAAAGCATGTATGTAGGTAGTGTGTACCGTGCACCACAAACCAACTACCACCTAAACCCACCAAGTAACGACACGGAGACTGAAATTGGATAAAACAGGCCACAGCATATTTTATTAACAATAACCACAAAAAAAACTGTGTTGGCCTAAACACCATAAATGAATAAACATAAATACACAATAAACCATCACAATAAATACTAAATACAAATATACATATCAACATAATCCATAATACATTCAAACATAACCAACACAGGAACTGAATTAACCCCGTCCTTGCCGGCCGCTCACCACTGTACAATCCAAACCACAGGTACTCTCCTCCCCCTCGTCCAAACAAAAATGACAGCTAAACTTCCGCTGTCCCACAACCAACCAATGCTAACCACCAGCCGACCATAAGCTCGGTGGGCACGTCCAACTGAGCCTTCCTTCACACCAGCATCCATAACTTACCAAAACCAGACCGGCAAGGACACACAAACTGCCAGCTGTGACAAAAGAAAAGAAAGTACATAAAATTTAGGGAGGGAGGGTGGGAAGCAGGTAAGTCTGTTAGCCCTCTCTGAAAAAAGTGACAGTGACCGGGGTCACCCAGAGGGCACCCTTTATCCCCTAGGGACTCCCGCCCTTACATTTACATACCCCAATCAAAAAACACCCATGCCCCAAGCATGCACTCACATACACACACACACATACATGCTCCCTGTCCATTTAGCTACACTGATTCCCAGGGGCCTGAATGTGCTACGTGTTTTCCTGTGCATCTGCTGTGCCAAAGGGATGCTTAGCACAGAGTGCTGAATGCCAGACACATTACTGGCCATGTTCAAGTGCCTTTTTTAACATCCATTTCATTTTGTATATATGTGTCAGAAGAGAACAAATGTATAAACCATCTAGCTAATAATTGCAATTTTGAATAACACCTTGGCTAATGATAAAACAATGCCGGAAGAGATGTTATAGTGCACGGGTATAGTTTTTGGTGTGACCATTGGTTGGTTTGGTCGGTTGTGGCCACATTCTTCTGTATTCATTTGTGTGGAATTTCATTGTGCATTCTTAATATAAAACAAGTGTTGTATAATATGTTATCACCACATACATAAACTAATAATCATGAATGGTGTCATCACTTAAACTGTAATTACAGGGATAGCACAACTGGTTTCTCGCTGAATGAACATGTGTCTGTATAATAAGGTTTAGCTGGCAGAGTACATGCCCACAGAACAATTTATGGGTAAAAAAACCTAAGGATCATCTCTAGCATGATCATCTCATTAATGTTAACATAGGCCCACACGTACCTTGGTACAGGTGACTCTAGTTACAGCAAATGCCTCCAAATAACTTATGATTTCAGCTACAATGGTTATTCATAGACACATTGCATTTAAGAGTAGATAAGAACCATTCAACTCTTCCTGTTTTTCCAAATTAATGGGCACACCACACCCGGGCACCACTTTGTAGCAGAGGGGTTAGGTTAGGGAGATCAAGTGTTTGGAATCAGCCCACAATTAATTTTGTATTAATATATTTTCCTGTGACAACACTGAAGAAATGACACAAAAGTACTCTGCTACAAAGTAAAGTAGTGAGTGTACAGCCTGTATAACAGTGTAAATTTGCTCTCCCCTCAAACAGCCATTAATGTCTAAACCTTGGCAAAAAAAGTGAGTACATCGCTAAGTCTCCATCAAATTCAGTCAGTATGGGAATACGGGATCCCCATTTCATCACAGCTGGAGTGTGAGGCAGTGTCTATTGATGCCTAGAATGAAAAGTAGGCTTTCTGATAGTATGACTGAAGTAAGGCATACTGTGAAGAAGGCAGCAAGGTTTAAATGTCAGCTTCTTAGAAAATTAACTTCAGTGCTGTAATGCAATTTAATGATATAATAAATTGTTAAGAGACAAACTGACACACTTCAAAGGGTTGGAGGTTATAGAACAAACTCAATTATAAAACAAATCATTAAAGCCGCTAATAATCATAGGATGTTGGTAGTAGAAGGTCCTGCATGGGTCATTGCTTGTTTCCACATGATCTCACACTATATTTCACAACACTACTCTTTAAAGGTTTGGTTCAGTATTTTCTGAAAATCCCAATTCTACTTTTCTCATGTGTTTCTTTTTAAATTCTTGCTTCCTTTGAAGCCATCATGTTGTGGGGCTCTAGATACACAGTGTGTGCTGGTCAACTTTAGCCTTCATTATATGGCAGCACTCAACATACTTAGATACGGCTGTTAGGATCATGGTTATTTATTTTTCAAGCACAGGTCACTCTTTTAGAGTAAATAGAAGACTTCAGACACCTAGGCACTCCATAGGGTGACCTACCTTGTATAAACTATTACATTTCATTTTGGCACCTAAAGACTGTAGACCACATAGCTCCTCAACTGCTTAAAACAGATTTACTGTAATATTACAAATCTCACTCATAAATCACCATCAAGAGTCACAATGTAATGTGGATTGAATCACAATTCATGCTTTTAACTTTTTAAGATACTGTAGTCCCTGTGAATGGTTAAGACAGTTAGAATACCTAGGTACCCACAGATCACTATTGCATTCCTCCTAGCTTTGCAAGTAGCCAAAAGCATAAGATGAAGTGCAGCATGCTTAGAGCAGAGCTAGAGCTTTGCTTTTCCATCCACCTCGCTACCTATAATGCAGAGCGTCCACTATATTATGTCATATTCTGAAATAGCACAAACCAGAATTGTTTCAAGAGTTCAGTTGGCTGTACTAGGGAAGGTTAACTGAAATCCCCAACTGGTCCATGATCATCATCGCCTGAAAATGCAGGACAATGTGGTGGGAGAGTACCACTTTTGCAAAAATGGGGGTGTGTTAAAACCTGAAAACCTGTGAGCTATAATAATACTCTTTGTCATTTCTGTTCATGATTATAGAGGACAATGGTTTACACTTCTAGTAATCAACTAAGAATGGCTTTAGGTGCTAGACTGAGACTATTACCACCGAATATTGTGTTCTTTCAGCAGAAACTGGACGCTTCCTGCCTTTCATGTGAACACCTGTGTGGTGATTTCAGCTATGCATGTTTGCGCCAATGCATCAGGAAAGCATTATTCATTCTGATACTGAGCATTCCAGTTTGACCGGATAAACATGTGAGTGGGACCTGGGAGCTATTTATCCAAACAAATTGAGTTTAATAAATTGCGGCCACTGAGTTAAATACATTAGTCGTGGGCTAACAGCAGTGATAAAAGAAAAACACAGTTATACGCATTGGCACACATACTATCACTGTCATAAGCCTGAAGCACAGGATTTGTTGTGGGAATAGCAAACACAGCTAACGTGACAGAATGGCTCTCGATTATACTTTGCCCTGAGGGTTAAAATCATAAGCCACAAAACAGCGATGTCACAGATCTGTGGAAATCTTTTATTATACCAATAACACTGCATGTCTTAGCCCCACTGTGATGAATTGGATAAATTGTGTTACACTGCAGAACAGTTAAATGAATGCAGACTGAACCTTTTGAAAAATCCATTTGGCCAGACAGGAAAGAATCATTGGCTGCATCCAACATGACTGGGAAACTGGGTGTTTTTCTTTTAATTTTTGTTACTATAGAACGTCTTATTTAGCCAACAACAGGCGAGCAAACACTGCCACTAATGGCTTGACAATGGCATCCCTTAAGCATCCAAAACCATGACAACCATGACCTAAAGGAATAAGAAAAGAACCTCTTTTACCTTCATGGAACAATATAACTGCAATCATTAAGCCAGTCAAGCCAGTGCTAATTTTTGGAAAATACTGGCTAGTGTACAGTGCTTTTCAAAAAAGCTAAAAAATACAAGTTGTTATAGGAAAACAGCACAGTGACAAAAAGTGTGAATTCCAGGACACTTTTATCTAGTTGTTTACTCTTTAAATGTTATTTTTGTCTCTCATCAGTTACTTTGATCTTTCACTAGAATATCCGCTGTATCATCAGAGTTCTTTGAACTGTGTACTGAAAATATTTTTTGACAGAGATGATTAGGAAATATGATTTTTTAAATATGTATCCTCAGTATCCTCGGACACTGTAAACTGAATAAAAAAAAATAAGATCCTATACTCCTATTCACCTGGAGTCATAAATCCTGTTCTTCTATTTAAGTTCATTCGTGAATAGTCTAAAGGGTAAAATAAGGGCATATCATTAAGTTTAAGGTGGGAACGTTTAGTTCCACATTGTATAAACTTAATACGTGGTTAACTTATTATCATAAATGGATAATTAAGTGTAGTTATTATCATGTTTTAAGCAGAAAAACATTTTGTGAGATAATTTAACTTTGCATATTTGCAGAACTAAATAACACCAAAAAGAATTTAAGAAAAAAAAAAGGTTTTGGATATGTACGTGTATGGCATGCTCATGTTTTATGCTTTGAAACAGAACCACTCAATAAAGGGAACCAGGCAGAAAAATCAAAAGTATAACATAGTATAAGAGTACACTCACAAGAGTAGTTTTTATGAGCATATACTGTATTCTATCTGTATCCTGTTTGCATTGCTGATCAATCAAAAAAAATGTGCAGAGATTGGTGTATGGAACTAGGAGTTTAGTTTAGCTGCTGGTTTCCATGGTTACTGTTAACAATAGACATATTGCCTGCATGCTGGCAGCTGATCTATTGTTTGATCAGCTTGACAGCATGCATGTCAAACTTCTGCAAATACAACCACCAACTGTGAAAAATTCCCCATAAATAAATTAAAGAAAGGAGACTACACGTAAAAACATGAATTCACTTTTACATGAAAAAAAAACGTAACATTTAAAAACACCCACCTATCATTTTGGCGGTAAGCACGGCGAAGAAGCACTATAACCAAAGATCCAACACAGACCTATAAACAGAAAAAAGGAATACATATAAGCCCCTCCAGAAGTGCAAATGGCAATACAGTAAATAAATGAATGCAGCGCCGTAAACTGGGTACCAAATCAAGCCCTGTCCGTACTAATGTCACACATCATGTTGCGTAGCACTGTACAACAACGTCCATAGAAAAAACCTTTTACACAAACAATTAAAATACCTGGTATGTGTCAGGAACTGGGTCCATACAGACGACTGTAATGACCCAGCGCGCCAAAAGATTGTGTTCAGGCGTTCAGGATGCAGAAGCGGAACCACAGGACCTGGTGCAAGGCGAATGCATTCACCCGGGTGTTGAGCACCTAGGGTTGTGCAGCCACATACAAGCGCCCTGACATAGCAGCGGATGTTGTCCAGAACAAAGCAAAACTTAGTGATATCCTGCAGGCACCCTGAAGCAGGCATAAGACATAGCCCTAGAATCATGTGCAGGATGCTGCAGGCTGGGAGAATGAAACCTAAGCAGAGTAACAGCTGAAACATAGCAGGCAAGGGGGACAGGGAGAGCAAGGGACACCAAGCAAGAAACATAGCCAGACAAAACATACATGATACAGGACACCACAAAGGACAGGGAACAAGACAAGGAATACACAAGATCCGACATGAACAGGACAGGACATCCCTCCACCGGGGTTCAAGGCAGGACATCCCTCTACCAGGGGTTCAAGACAAGACACAAGACAGGATAACAAACCACAGAGCTGACAAGACTGACCAGGCTACACATAACAAGAGAACACAGGACCAAAGAGGACTAGCCTAGGACTATATGAAAACAATTGGGAGATTCTGTCACATCATATGGCCATAGTATGTTTAGCCCACCACAACGCCAAAGTACTCCAATATACAGTGGGTCCTAGCACTAAACCCTGCCTACAGAGGTACTAAACAAACTAAACATGGAATCTAAACACATATCAGAGAGACATACCTGTAGACTGCAGACTGAGACAAACATAATGGGTGGGGCACACCTTATAAAGGAAACAGAAGCTGAAGCCAAGAACAGGACTGGAATCCAGGAATCAGAGGTTCAGGACAGGACATACGGAAATCCAGAAATGGACCACAGCAAGACAGGGGAACAGCAGCAAGACAAGAAAACTGTAGCAAGACAGGAACAAACAGAGACATGCAGCTCCGCAGCCTGGGTAGAGCGTGACAGTATGTAAGAAAATTGTAGTCAATTAAATAAAATCGATTGGGTTTACATACTCATCTGCTGGTGGGGACCCTTATCACTTCCATTCAGGGCCTTTGCATTGTTTGGCTTGGGTTCCTGTTAGTCTGCTTGCAGCTAAAGCTCCCTGTACTTTGTTCTGATCTCCTGTGTATGACCTTGGCCCTGCCTGAGGGCCGTGTGCCCTGCCTGAGGGCTTCCTAGCCGTGTGCCCTGCCTCTCTGGTTTCCCCTGTCCTCGCTACAGTTTCCCTGTTCTCGCTAATGTTCCCCTGTCCCAGCTACAGTTCCCCTGTCCCAGCTACGGCTCCCCTGTCCCAGGTACGGCTCCCCTGTACCAGCTATGGCTCCCCTGTCCCAGCTACGGCTCCCCTGTTCCAGCTACGGCTCCCCAGTTTTCCCTGTAGTGTCCCCCATTGTGTCCGATGTCATAAGTGAGGCAGTTACTGTCAACATAATGGATGGGTGTTTTTAAATTGAGCACTTTGTGTTTGTGAGGTTGAGGGATAACGCATATTGAAAAGGGTGGATTTTTCCCCCCGGGAACATCTGGTGATTGCTTCGTTTTCTGTTCTATGTTAAAATAAAAAGCACGTGTTTCACTGCACATGTGTATCCTGCTGCACTTTCTACTGATAACCAACAGTTACAGCTGTGAGAAGGGAGTGCGGCCACCGTGTTTACCTATAGCAGCACAGGAAAGCGTTTCTTTTTTTTCTGTAGTTACTCACAAGCCTTTATATTTTTGTGAATTCTAAAAAATATGAAACTTTGTGGACTATAATTCTCATAATGCTCTGTCAAATAATGGGGGTTATGGAAGCTGTAGTTCATAAAAACAGGTGCAAAAAGTGCTTGTGCAAATGTGTATCTGTAGGTCATTGTCAGGGACATGAATGTAGTAGCGTCCAGTTTTCGGTACCTCTTACAAATAAGACAAAAGACACTTCTTTATTTTTTTAAAACTTTATTAATTGTCAGAGATGGAATTTATTTGTCCGCGGTGCGGACTAAATAACTACAGCACCGCGACACTCAACCTTTATTAATGTTTCACAAAGTGTCAACGATTATTAACACAACACATTTGACACATTATATCAATATTTATTGTCAAATGAACGTAAACAGATAACCAATTGTAAACAATTAATAACCAAATAATAACCAAATTAATAACCAAATAAGTAACCTGCTGGTATGGGCGTGACCACCTGTATCCCTGCTGGAACTGCCGGCGTCCCCTAGCGCGGCAGTCACACGACCATACGATTCACAGGGGCGCATGCCCCTGGAGTGTCCTGCACTTACACCTCTGTGCACCACAAGTAACCATACCTAGATGGTTAACTCCTGCACCGTACCAGCGTAAAAACCTGAGTACCCGGCAAATGCCGAAAATTAGGGGAGAGATGGGCGGGAAAACGCACTTTTAAAATGATTGCCCCCATAGTGCAATACCCTTCCATATATACCCCTCAGGGAGGGTAATTACCCCCTCCCATCTGGCCCTGCACGTGCTAACAATTTAACACTTTCAGTGCCAAAATTTTGCCTAGTCATCCCTTAACCCCTTAGCCAGGCTTGACCATGGGTACCTCGTCCGCACTACATTCATGGGACCCCTCCGTCCAATTCTTTCCCTCCGGGGCTGTTCTTGTGAGCAATGCTCAAACCGCCACCCCACTCTAACCTTTAATGGAGTTGATGGAGATTTGCTCGCTGATGAACATCAGAAACAGGCACACTATTTGCAACATAATAATTTATGAAATCTTAGAAAGTATTTCTAATTTGAAAGGGGGCAGAAATGTGGAATAGCCATACCTGGAAATCAGGGGCTGGGTGGCTACTAGGAGCTGTCCCATTCTGAAGAAGTGGCTTGATGTGGGGATGAGGCTAGCCCCAGATGATATTGGGTAGGAGAGAAAGTGAGAATGGCTAAACACCACTCTTCCTTCCTGGAGAAAGATGGAAGTCTCTCTGAGAGACCAGGAGGCCCCAGGTATGATGATTCGTTTAATGGCATCAATGTTTCCCAGTAGAACCTTATGGAAATTGCGTGCCTACATCTGAAATCAGGGAAATAAGACCTAGGGGAAATGTGGTAATTGATTATCGTTGTCACCCACAGCAACTGCAAATCTTATGGCTATTTTCTTGCCAGAGAAATGGATTGGAAAAGAAAAAGAGGGAATTTTTAAGAAATTCACAAGAACAGCTAGTTTCAGAGCTAGATTGTTATCAGTAATTTTCAAGGCTCCCAAATCTACGTGCAACTCTAATTATACTTAATGTCATAATTCCCCTATTACTTTTGCTTACATGGAGTTTAACATAGATTAGACAGTATTAACAAATCATCTCCATCTCCTGAAAACAACGCAGCTTTAATTTAAGCCATTATGGCTTTTGTCAGATTTTAACATTTGGCACACCAGGCATGGTGGAAACAATGCACTGCTTAAAGATGTAAGTTCTAGCACTTGTGAGGTTAAATAACACTAGGGAATTTGTAACTTAAATCTTAATAATACTATGCTCCTCTTTGTCTGGTGCCACAGCAGAAAAAAAGGAACAGAGAATAAATGAGCTGTTATGGTTCATGTTTGTCCTTAAACAGAGTGCAGCTGTCTTAAATCTTCCGTGTGCTGTACAATTGGAAGAATCTTTGGAAGAGTGCCGCGATGGGGTGGAGGGATAGGATAATAAATGACTAGAGACGTCAAGTGTAAAAAAATAAATAAAAAAAGCCGGCCATTAAAATTTCATCCCCTTGCAGAACCTCAAAGACTTAGAGCATTTCTGAACCCAGGATATAATTGGTCCGGCTGAAGATGCAGAGGAAATTGATCTTTAATTATCTCAAAAGCTGTGAGCCAAAGTCAACAGGCAGTGCTGGGATAGTGCCCAGAGAGTTACTGCAGGTACTGTGCACGTCAATGCTGGTATTCTTCAGGAGAAAGTATGAGGCCTACTAAGTGAACAGGTTACATCACCTGCTTACCTGAGCAGTTCCTGCTTTAGGGCAAATATCGTAAACTTGCTTTTTGCAGTGTCTCAGTTTGGCAATGTTTGGAAATACAAAAACACTCCTTTCATGTAGGGTCACAATGTTTACATATAAAACCTGAAATACTTAAAATATTATAAATGCTAAATAGGAATGAACTCATTTACATACACATATAAAAGTTTGGTATAAGAGTAAACAGGTATGGCAGAGGGCACATTTTAGACTGAGGTCCACTGTACTGAAACCAATTGGCATTGAGCCTGTGTCTTAATCATCTAGTGGAAGGGATCAGGGAGAACCGGGTCTTCACCGTCAAAAAACCCTTTTTCTTTAAACCTTTGTTGATTTCACAATGTAAGCAAACATATGAAGCCACAGTAGAAATGCATAGCTATGAAAGAAACATGTCTCTGCTTCATCCTACAAGACTTTAAAAAACTGAGCTGCTACACATTATCCAGTTCCACAAGGACAGTTATAGGGTGTCCAGGGTGACCCCTGTGACTACGTGTTCCTGTCTCCTCGTACTTCTAAAATAGTTTAGAAGTACTTCTGACATAAGTATATGTGAGCATTCATGTGCATGCATAAGTGTATGCGAGCATGGATGTCTATGTATAAGCAAAGGTGAGCAAAGGTGTGTAATGTGTGTGTGAACATGGATGTGTAAATGTATGTGAACATGCGTATGTGAACATGGATGTGTAAGTGTGTAAGTGTGTAAGCATAGATGTGTAAGTGTGTGCAATTTGGGCAAAGGGCAAAAAAGGCACAGGCAAGTCGGTTGGGGGCAATGATGGCACAGAACAGATGTTTGGGCAAAAATGGCATAGAGAAGCTGTTTAGGGCACTGACAAGTTAGGGGCAAAGATGGCACAGACAGGCTGTTTGAGGGTGAGGATGGCAGTAATACGCTGCTCGGTGGCAAACATGGCACTTTAGGACAAACCAGGGCTCAGTGGTTTCTAGTTACACCCCTATTCCTGGTACCATCCCCATACCTGGGAACTCTCCAGGTTTGGCCTGGTGACCAGTTAGCTGGGTCAAGGCACTCAATCTCTGGCATGTGGAAGCAGCATTTAGGCACACTAATTAAGGTGTTTGGAGCTAATCCACCCATTCATGGGGCAAATACACCACCACCAAAGAGGGAGGCCCCCGGCTAGCCGGAGCCTAGAAGTTTCCAGGTATGACCGTTACCAAGCTATCCTTGGCCTATTGGAAAAGACCATTCACAGTTGGATCAGAGGTTTTCCTTATAGATGTCATGACACCACCACTACATAATGCATTGTGTATATTTAGCAGGATGACACCATTTGCTCATGCTGCTTTTAACATTTTTTGATCCAAATGTCAGTATGAAACAGGAAATGGCAGCTCTAAGACAGGCCTGGAACTCACTGAATGTATCAGCTGCTAGATCCAAGTTCTTCACAGAAACTAGAAGTGATGTACATGACATGTTTTTGGCATTAGTTGTGCAGAAGTGGATCAATCCACTACTATATTACATTTGAATTGACAAATACTTAAGAATTAGAGGAAAAAAGATAGTGATTAATTATTGACAGAACAGAATTAGTATAGATCAGATCTGTTATTTCTGGAGATGGGGAAAGGCAAACAGCAAAGGCTTAGGTACTGCTCGATGGCAAGAGCCTGAGTACTAGCACATGGCAGCAGACTGGGGAAGGGGCAGGTGACAGGAGGAGACAAGATCAGAGGCAGGCTAGGATTAAACTAGGAGACAGCTTCAGGTTCCTGTTGCAAAACAATAATCCTGGTCCAAATACACATCCCAAGTTGGCACAGAAGAATCACGCTGGGAATGTAGGGCAAGGTACAGGGTGATGGGAGGACCAGACAGAAACAGGCTCAAAAGCAGGTGCAGGGGAGGTACAAGACAGAGTCAGGTATCAGGTGCCAGGTTGAAGCAAGGGTCACCAAGCAAATGAGCACCTTGAGAGAGGCGCCAGTTTTTTAATGTGCAGGCTTCAGCAAACACATAAATTAGAGGGACATGGCCCCCTTTAAGAGTCTTCTCTACTCGTAAATGCCAGATGCAAGTGACATTTTTCCTAAAGGGAATTTTCCTAAAAGTCTTCAAGCAAAGGGTGTACTGCCACTCGCTGCCCAGCGGCAGCCGGTTTCTTAACAATGTGTTTCTTTTTGTATAGTGGGTCGAAGGCTTAGTGGTGGCAACACTCCCTTTTATACTACTGGGATGATAGTGTGGTCATCCACGGCCAGATTACAGAGATTAGGGGGCAATAGCTCCAGGGCCCTGGAGTTCTGACTGGTCCATAACTCTTACCTGTCACAGAAACTGTTGATCCGACTAGGTCCCGCAATGTGCAGCAATCATCTTCCCTCCCTGACCTGGCGCAGTGCGCGCAGTCGGATCGTCGCACAATGAGGGAGCCGTCGGCCACAGGAGGGAAGTGGACGATGTAGTAATTACTGTGTATACGTTAACACAGACTTGGGTAACTAACAGAGTAACACGAGGTGGAGCCAAGGAAGAGGCAGGGAGAGCATGTCATCACATTGTTTTCAAACGGAAGCACTCAGTAACGGCTTTAAAGGCTTTTTAAATCAAAATTAACAGCAAAACACCGACTTACCTTCAAAGTAAAATCCTTACTTTATTGAGCCAATTTTACTGGCATTATGAAGGGATAAAAAAATTAAGTTTGGTTAGAAGTACATAAATTACAGAAATTGATAAAAAGGACAGAAAAGTGATGACTATCACTGTAGTAAAATTGACAAGAAAATAAAATAATGCTAGATTGCCTGATGGATTCATTATCGCTACACTTGCAGTCAGAACTATCATGGCCTGGTGATCTTCTTCTAAGTTCATGTTAAAATAACAAAGTACTCTTGGTAATAAAACAAAATGATAGGAGGCTTTGGGCAGCGAGCAGTTATAAGTGGTCCTAAAACTAGTATAATATGGAGCCTACCATCAAGTAGTTATGATGAGTGCTGAGAGTAGATATTATCAGATGTTTTTCTTGCAGTTCCCTTTATGGCTAGGCTTCCCAATCTCCACAAACCTATTTAAAGCATGTTTGTTTAGAGATACTTAAGAAAAACATGAAAATGTGTCGTTATTGTAATCTACCGAAAGTGTTCACACTGCCCTTTCTTGACTCATTTTTATGTGCCTGAAAATACCAGTTACTGTACCAAGATAAATTATAATTACATTTTTATGGTTTTAATGAACTGTACAAGATGAATTGATTCTATTCACTCTGAGTAACAAAGTTATCAGTTTTACCATAAATTTCCATTTCGTACTAGGCAAGATGTATAAAGTAAGAATACAGATAACTTTTATAATTAGACTTTTTTTTGTAGATCACATATGAAGAATATGGAAATACATTTTGAGAGCAATTTGTTACTTTCTACATCTTTTTTTTTTAATTATTTTGTATAGCGTATGCACTGTAAATGCTCATGTAGAACCCCCCCCCCATTATCACACATAAAGGAGAGGTAGGTACACAAGTAAGCAAATAGCATGACTTCTAGGTAAAGATGTTCTGAAATGTTAGTTCCACTCACTTCTGGTCAGGCTTGTCCAGACAGTAGATGGGTGCGCCAGGGCACCACAGTTTTCGATACTGAGCTGATGACACTGCAGAACATCTTCCCATTGGGAAGGGAATTAAGCATGATGTGTCCTTCATCTGTTGCTCTAAGTTTCCTTGGCTGACCACTGCGTCTCCTGTCCTCAACATTACTTGTTTCTTTGTTCTTCTTCAAAAGAGCTTGGACGGAACATCTGGAAATCCCTTGCTGCCTTGAAATGTCTGCCTGGGAGAGATCTTGCTGATGCTTATACCTGGGAACTCTCTGGGTTTAGCCAGGAGAACTCCGGGAGAAGCGCCGTTTCTCTGGGAGAACACCCGAATCCTCCAGGTTGTGGGAGCGGGGTCCTGACATGCCCCACTCCCTGCCCCCTGATGGCCGTGGGGAGTATTGGACGCATCCTGCAAGGGTAGGCCCTGGGTTTTGTTCTGCAAACTCAGTTCGTTAGTAAGTTTGGCTGAATAACTCTCTCGGTTTTATTTCTCCTACATTGCTGTTTCTGTTTTAGTTAATGATTATGTTTCAACCTACATATTAAATAGATGATCATTAGCAACTGTATAGTTGTTTAATCATATGCCTAACAAAATGCCTGTCACTACTTAAGTGTGTTATATTTTACTTTATATCTTTCTGCTCCACTAACCCCTTATCTCATATATCTGCCCTCTTACTGCCCCTGTCCACTTTAACAGTATTTAACAGCCCTCACAGCCTGCAATACCCACCTTCATGTTACCCACAATCAACACTTTCGGTTGGTGTCCCCCAAGGTTCAGTTCTTGGCCCTCTGCTGTTCTCTCTTTATACTTCATCTCTTGGCAAACTAATCAACTCATTTGGTCTCCAGTATCATCTATATGCAGATGATACCCAAATCTACCTGTCTTCTCCTGATCTCTCTCCATCTCTCATGTCCCGTATTACCAATTGCTTGTCTGCTATTTCTTCATGGATGTCACAACACTACCTGAAACTTAATCCTTCTAAAACTGAACTCATTATCTTCCCTCCCTCCATCTCCACTACCTGAATTCTCTATCACCATTAACAACACGACTATCTCTCCTACTAACCAGGCCCGATGCCTTGGGCTCATCCTTGACTCTAACCTTTCCTTCATCCCTCACATTCAATCCCTCGCCAGATCCTGACGCTTGCACCTTAAAAACATCTCCCGTATCCGCCCATTCCTAACCCAAGAATCCACAAAAACTCTGGTTCATTCACTTATCATTTCCCGTCTTCACTACTGCAACACTCTTCTGGTTGGCATTCCACTGTCTCGACTCTCTCCTCTACAGTCTGTCCTAAATGCAGCTGCTAGGCTAATCTTCCTTGCACGTCGCTCCTCTTCTGCTTCCTCACTCTGTGAAACCCTCCACTGGCTCCCAATTACCTTTAGAATTAAATTTAAAATCATGGTACTAACATATAAGGCCATCCATAATACTGCTCCTCCATACATTTCTGACAAAATTAGCAAATACTCTCCTATTCGATCCCTATGTTCTTCCCATGGGCTAAGGCTCTCCTCCTCACTTATCACCTCTTCCTTTTCCCGTCTACAAGATTTCACTCAGGCTGCCCCATTTGGAATCTGCTTCCACTGAACCTTCAGCATTCACCCTCCCTCACGACATTCAAGAAACATCTCAAAACTCACTTCTTCAGAGAAGTATACCATCTTAGCTGCTAGAACTTCCGGTCATTGATACAACCACCACACTACCTTTCTCTGTGCCTTATGTTTGTCACCCCATTCCCTCAAGATTGTAAGCTTGCGAGCAGGGCTCTCTCCACCTAATGTATCGGTTTGTCTTAGCCTGTATGTCTTGTCATACCCCTTGAATTTATGTATTGTATTAAGTGCTGCATAAACTGTTGGCGCTATATAAATAAAACATAATAATAATACGCCTACACTATTGTTTTGATTTAGGTTGGCTTTGTTCACTTACTTTGCATTTTGTTAAATGATAAATTAATAACATGACTTTATAGCATTTTTTCCACACCTGCCTAAAACGTTTGCACATCCATCTATCTATATCTATCTCTATATCACACAAACATATACATACACAGAACAGGGTAGAGAGAGCTGTCTTTTTGATATACTGGCTTGTCTTTATATTGTATTAAATAAAATGACTTCACTAGGTGCATTAAGAAGTTTACTAGCTGAACGCTAAATCATTTACAGAGGGGTGAATAGTGATATTTGGAATCAATTAACTTTTTTAACAATGTTTTACACCTATATCATTTTAGATCTATCTATCTATCTATCTATCTATCTATCTATCTATCTATCTATCTATCTATCTATCTATCTATCTATCTAAATGCAGACATACAGTTTACAGATAAGAGCCACCAAGACATGATGTAATCTTTCTAGATATCATTCTGTTTTCCGTTTTAAATATGTTTTTGATAGTGGAGGGTTATGAAAGAAAAGACTAAAATCAGGACCGGTTATACCTGCATTACAAGGCAGGATACAACTGGCACCATTTGTGTGTAGTCTACATTTTTTAACAAATTACCATTCAAGATTATAGTTTAACAGTAGTCCTTTGGTTAGTAGATTTGTCATTTACCTCAGAGCTGCCCAATATAATCTTCAAATTCCAATATTTAGCCAGTTTGACTGGCCTTCAAAAGCAGCCATTTGAAATTTAGTCCCCCAAGCAAACTGGACAGTAACACCTGTTTGTAACAGCAGGTGGACATAATTAGCATACCTGGGAACTTTATAAATGAGTTGACTCTGGGAGTCTCTAAACATTAACCCTTTAGTAGCCCACCACAAAGATTCTTTTGCAGTGGCTCACAAATGATTGTAATCTAGTGTGATCATACATATAGTGCTATCATATGGGAAGATTTGTCTTAGGGGCTCCTTAATTGCCACGCAAAATCTTTATAAAGTTATATCTCTGTAATGGTTAGTGAACATAAACATGCTTGATTTGCAGAAGTCCCCTACTCTTGGGACCAGAGCCGGCCTTAAGTGTTCTGGCGCCCTGTGCGGAGTACTCCTGTGGCGCCCCCCCATCCCAAAAAAGGAAAGGAAAAAAATCTTGTCACAAAACTCCCCTTTCTCACTATCTACCACCTCTGCCCCTTCTCACTGCTTTCCCCCCTCTCCCCCATCTCACTGCCCCCCCTCTGCCCCATCTCCCTACTTCTCATTATCCTTACTTACCTTGTTGAGTCCTGCAGTGGGAGCGGGAGGGGTCCGTCTCCTCGCTCTGCCACTCTGGATGTTAAATAAAGTTAAAACAACAAAAACACCTGATGCTTTAACCCCTTCGCGACCTTTGCCGGTTCAGGACCGTCATAACAAGAAGGTCACTAAATGACCTTTGACGGTCCTGAACCGTCAAAAAATTAAATAAGCTTAGAAAGTGATCAAGGATCACTTTCTTCGCTTAAACGGCCTTGCTGCAATGCCTCGATGTCGAGGCATTCAGCAAGGCCGAGATCGGCATCGGGGGCCATGTCTGGCCCCTCCCCGGGGCGTCAACAGCCGCCATACATTGTATGGCGGCGGACGCCCGTTTTAAAAGCGTTTAGGAGGCGATCAACGATCGCCTCCTAAACTTAAATGGTGTCGCTGGAATGCCTCGATCAGGAGGCATCCAGCGACACCAAACACTTACCTCTAGGTGGGCTGTGACCGCTCCGGAGAGCGGTCACAGCCGCCGCTGCCGGTGATCTTCGCCATCAAGCAAGATGGCGGCGGCCCGGGATATTAAACAATAGAGACCAAAAAGTTCGCTAGAGGGTCTCCAGACCCTCTAGAGAACTGGCTCCACTTGCTGGTTGAATACAGGTACTGCATTCAACCATGCAAGTCAATGGAGCCCAGATTTCTAATCACTATGTGATTAGTAAAATATTCAAAAAAAAAATAAAAAATGGAAAAAAAAAATAAAAAAAAATGTGCTAACATTTAAAAATAATTATGCAGTGATGTCACTAGATGAACCATCCAGTACCAGCAAAATGTGTAAAAAAAAAATATAAAAAAAGTATTAAAAAAATAAAATAAAATTAAAAAATAAAGTTTATTATTTTGAGCAAGTGCTAAAATTTCTCAAAAATCTCAACAAAGAGTTAAAATAAAAGCACTTCAAATACCCAAGGGGTGTCTAATATATAAAAAAAATGGCTGATGGGGTAAATTGGAGTGGCCTAGCTCAAAGATAGGGCATAGGTACAGACTGACCAAAATGGAGAAAAAAAGCGCACTTCCCAAATGTGGCATTTTAAATCTGAAACAACCCGACAAACCCATGCATGTCGGGTATCACTGCACTCAGGAGATGTTCCTGAACACACATTGGGGGGGTGTTTGACAGTGGCATATACCAGAACCTGTATATCTATAACTAAAGTACAATTTGTGTGAAAAAAAAATAAAAAAAATTACTATTACAAAGTTTAGTTCTATAATTGGTGCATGGAAAGGGTTAAAATAACAGCATTTGGAATACCCTGGGGTGTCTAGTTTTCAAAAATATATGGTTTGAATGGGTTAAATTGAGTTAACCGGCTTCAAAGATATTCCAAAGAGGAGAGGGAGGCACAATGACCAAATGACCACCTGAATTACGCATGCCCCAAAAGTAGCTTTTTACCAGCCAAACAATCTGACAAACCCATGCATGTGGGGTATCGCTGTACTCAGGAGATGTTGCTGAACACATATTGGGGTGTTGTTTGACAGTGACATATACCAGAACCTGTATATCTATAACTAAAATACAATTTGTGTGGAAAAAAAAAATAAAAAAAATTACTATTACAAAGTTTGACAAAGTGTAGTTGTATAATTGGTGCATGGAAAGGGTTAAAATAACAGCATTTGGAATACCCTGGGGTGTCTAGTTTTCAAAAATATATGGTTTGAGGGGGTTAAATTGAGTTAACTGGCTTCAAAGATATTCCAAAGAGGAGATGGAGGCAGACTGAGCAGATTTGTTAAAAAAGATTTGGAAATCATAAAACGCTGCTTGTACTTATTGCCCTATAACTTACAAAAAACAGCAAAAAAACATAAAAACATTGGGTATTTCTAAACTCAGGACAAGTAGTAGAATCTATTTAGCTAGTTTTTTTACTTGCTTTTTTAGGTGAGTAAAAGATTTTTCAAATAAAAGTCATAAAATGTGTTTTTTTTCAATTTTTCACCATGTTTTTTTTATTTTTTTTATAGTAAATAAGATGATACGATCAAAATAATGGTATCTGAAGAAAGCCCATCTTGTCCTGAAAAAAACAATATATAACTTATGTGGGTACACTAAATGGGTGAGGAGAAAATTACAGCTGAACACAAGCACCACAAAAGTGTCAAAACAGCCTCGGTCCCACAGGGTACAAAACGAAAAATGAGCCCGGTCCTTAAGGGGTTAATTTAAGTCCCGGGCAGGGGAGCCGAGCGGTTGCTTGTGAAGTTTTCAGCAACCGCTCGGCGCCCCTCACTCTCCGTGACTCCGTTGCGCCCTAAGGCCGGCCCTGCTTGGGACCCCACAAGACTTTTTTGCTTAAGGCCCCAAGAGCCACTCTTACATGACCAGATTTCTCCTTTAACTGACAATCCTTTTTTCACTCTAATTCTAATAATTGTCCTCCTGAAAATAATCCCTTGTTTCAAGTCACCATTTGTCAGGATGGTCCCAAAAGCATATTTTTATGCATTAAAGGGCACTTGGGAGTAGGGCACAGCTAGGCACACAAGGGCTGTGTGTGAGTGTGGGGGAAGTATAGTGAATGGGGGGAGTTGGCTAGTGATGTGATAGTGAGGAGGGGAGGAGTTCTGTCTAGCAGGACACATATAGGGGGACCACCTCCCCTTACCCTTCCCTCATTCACTTTGAAACCAATGGCTTGGTAACAGCTTCCCCCCCGTCCCTCTTATTACTTGGCTTGTTTTGTATGCTAATGCTATTTTATTGTCACAGGTGGCAGGGCTGTGCTTGCCAATCAGGGTGGTTCAGGAGTTGATGGGGCTATCCCTCCTCTAGCCTATGGTAATGGTACTGGATAATGGCCGAGCCCACTGAGCTAAAAGTTGCCTAGTGGTTGGCACCAATTGGAGGTAAGGCCAGCGTTGGAGGCCGATTGGTTGGTGGATGAGAGGGTAGTGGATGCACCCAAATACTTCTTTTATATCAGTTTTAATAACGGTTGGCAAAGACAAATTATTCAGCGTTATTATATATTAATAATACAGTGAACAAAATGTTATTGTTAAATTAATAACCACTGTGGCCTGTGGACGTTGTGTGTCTCTGTTATTTAAGGATGGGTTGGCATTTTTGGTGTTGTCAGAGTCTATATACACTGGACCCTTCACATATCACATTTTAAAGGCACCCTTCATTTCTTACAACGGTCTAATATGTCATGTGTTTTTATTCATCTGAGGTTGTATTTACCTGATATGTAAAACCACAGAATTCACAGAGCTTGTACTTTCTTTTTCACATGACTCTAGTGGCTGAAGCTCCAGACTGGGTGAGTCTTATAATTAGCCTGACTCAGTAAGATAGGTGTAAAAAACCCTAAGGCAAAAAACTGAGAGTTCTTAGGTCTGATAATTTAGCGATGGATAATCTTATCATCTTGGGTTAAATCTTTTGAAAACCCAAAAATGTAATAAAATATTTTTCCTCCATTTCACACAGTGGTATACAAGATATATATTTCTCTCTGAACGGACATGGCCTAGCAACTATTATAAGTCATTGTGCATGGATTGGTGTATTTCCTGTTCAACACAAGTACAGTTATCATATGCAACTGTTGATGAGAAATGTATCTATGTTTTATGTATTATGCACATGTAAGAGCAAATACTTTTTTTTAACACTAGTTATAATTACCATCTTGCTAAAATGTTAAAATGCTCTCATGTGCTTCATTTATAATATTTATTTGCTTTGTTCTGTCTTAATTTTTCCCCTTACATTTTTAATTTGTTTTCTAAATATTTATGTAGGCTCTTTTCTCTCATATACCTCTTATCTTCCACCCCTACCCATGTCTTACCTTCCAGTGGTTAAATAAAAGATGAGGCTTACCACCTTCTTGTTTTAAAATTCAGGGGCTAGTGGTGAAATTGACCGGAAGTAGAAGAGAAATCACAAAAGCCACAGTTCTCTCTGTTCCATTGTAGACCTTTCATAGAAGTTACAGAGAATATAATTCACTTACCTTTGCTTGTACTTGGGACCCAGTTGTACCACTACTGTTTTGCTGCCTTAAGCTGTTCTTTCCCTCACACCTCTAGTGTCGGCTAAAGTTTGGGTCATTGTGTGCTTTATGAGAAGCATTCTTGGAACACCCATTTCCATAAATACAATATCTCACAAAAGTGAGTACACCCCTCACATCTTTGTAAATATTTTATTACATCTTTTCATGTGACAACACTGAAGAAATGACACTCTGATACAATGTAAAGTATTATTATTACTATACTTTATTTATTGAGTGTACAGCCTGTATACATTCACTGTCCCCTCAAAGTAACTCAACACTCATTGATGTCTAAACCTTGGAAACAAAGTGAGTACACCCCTAAGTGGAAATATCCAAATTGGGCCCAATTAGCCATTTTCCCTCTCCGGTGTCGTTAGTGTTACAAGGTCTCAGGTGTGAATGGGGAGCAGGTCTGTTAAATTTGGTGTTTTCGCTCTCACACTCTCTCATACTGGTCACTGAAAGTTCAACATGGCACCTCATGGCAAAGAACTCTCTAAGGATCTGAAAAAAAGAATTGTTGCTCTACATAAAGATGGCCTAGGCTATAAGAAGATTGCCAAGACCCTGAAACTGAGCTGCAGCAAGGTGGGCAAGACCATACAACAGTTTCACAGGACAGGTTCCACTCAGAACAGACCTCACCATGATCGACCAAAGACTTTGAGTGCACGTGTTCAGCGTCATATTCAGAGGTTGTCTTTGGGAAATAGACGTATGAGTGCTGCCAGCATTGCTGCAGAGGTTGAAGAGGTGGTGGGTCAGCCTGTCAGTGCTCAGACCATATGCCGCACACTGCATAACATTTGTCCCAGAAGGAAGCCTCTTCTAAAGATAATGCACAAGAAACCCCGCAAACAGTTTGCTGAAGACAAGCAGACTAAGGACATGGATTACTGGAACCTATATGGGACCAAGATAAACTTATTTGATTCAGATGGTATCAAGTGTGTGCAGCAGCAACCAGGTGAGGAGTACAAAGACAAGTGTGTCTTGCCTACAGTGAAGCATGGTGGTGGGAGTGTCATGGTCTGGGCCTGCATGAGTGCTGCCGGCACTGGGGAGCTACAGTTCATTGAGGGAACCATGAATGCCAACATGTACTGTGACATACTGAAGCAGAGCATGATCCCCTCTCTTCTGAGACTGGGCCGCAGGGCAGTATTCCAACATGATAAAAACCCCCAACACACCTCCACGATGACCACTGCCTTGCTAAAGAAGCCGAGAGTAAAGGTGATGGACTGGCCAAGCATGTCTCCAGACCTAAACCTTATTGAGCATCAGTGGGACATCCACAAACGGAAGGTGGGGGAGCGCAAGGTCTTTAAGATCCACCAGCTCCGTGATGTCGTCATGGAGGAGTGGAAGAGGACTCCAGTGGCAACCTGAAGTTCTGGTGAACTCCATGCCCAAGACGGTTAAGGCAGTGCTGGAAAATAATGGTGGCCACACAAAATAGTGACACTTTGGGCCCAATTTGGACATTTCCACTTAGGGGTGTACTCACTTTTGTTGCCAAGGTTTAGACATTAATGGTTATGTGTTGAGTTATTTTGAGGGGACATACAGGCTGTACACTCACTACTTTACATTGTAGCAGTGTGTAATTTTTTCAGTGTTATCACATGAAAAGATATAATAAAATATTTACAAAAATGTGTGAGGTGTACTCACTTTTGTGAGATATTGTACAATATATCTTTCTCTATCTTTATTTTAGCTTGGCGGTGGTATTTAGAATGATTTGGTCTTCGTGATACCTAGACTAATACTGTGATCAGCAGGCTTAAGCATACCCACCAAGCTACAGATGCTGTACATATCCTTTACAAATTTTCCTAAAGAACACTTGCTTGTGTATATTTGGGACAGGTTTACTTTTAACATTTTCCTTCCAAATATGACTATATATATATATATATATATATATATATATATTCAAGTGTAAAGGAAGCAACATTATCATCATCAAATATATTATTAGACCAAATTGGCTACTAATAGTGCTTTATTTTTCAACACAATTGCATATGAATCTTTTGCTTCATTGTTGACATTTAGGAACTATGAGTTCCTCTTTCGCTGTGAAAGAACATTATGCTCATGTTGCGTAATATATTCTGTGAGATTAACAGTGTTTGCAGTAATCAGTTCCTTATAATATAATATAATATAATATATTAATCCACCCAGCAACAACCCACCCAGCCCCAAGCACCAGCTGCCTTCTCTGGCTATATATGATATATTTAAGACCCCTAATCAATTATGCCATAAGATATAAAGAGGGGATCACTAACTTTACATCTCACGCTATGAACATTCCACAACTAAAAGGGAGAAGATGGAAAGGAGGCAGACCAAACACAGTTAATAAAAAATGACTTTAAGAATAATATACCACTGCCACTGTAAACTTTGGGATTAAAAATACCATAATACATTATCTCTTCTTATAAATATATGGAATGATACAGCACTGTGGAATATGATGGCTTTATATAAAACAATAAATAATAATCAAATAGACAATTGCGGTTAACTGGACTATCTAGCCCAGGGATAGCCAACAGATGTTGTGCTACAACCATATTTATAGCAAAATGTTGGATGAGGATGTGCTTGCTGGAGTTTTTTCCTTCTATGCCTTCTATGCATGAACTCATCATCAAACCTGGGAAAATGGGCGGGGGGCGGGGAGCGGGGCGTGCCAATACCCCGCTCCAGCGACCCGGAGCAATCTCTGGGCAAACCCGGAGAGTTCCCAGGTATGCTCATCATTGAAAAACTACATTTTGTGTTTACTATGGTTATCTTTGTCTAATATTAAAATCATTTTGATTGGGGGGCAGCTCCTACATGAAGCCCTTACAAAAGCTTACTCATGCACCAAACCACAATGAAAATTAAAAGATAAGACCTGCAGCTAGGAGCAGTATTACCTGGGGTACCGGGTAAATGTCAAAAAGAAGGATGTACTGTAGATTTTCACGTGCAAATTGCCACTGTCCGATCTTCCCACCAAAACTTTGTCTGATGTAGAGCCGCAGGAGACATGCATCTCTGAACTCGCCTGCACAAAGAAGGGTATCAATGAAATCAAGCTGCTAGCGTTTCCCGATTTGCAAGAAAGCATAGAAAGTGGTTTAGGGGACCTAAAAAAAATATTGCCGACATAATGCGCACGGATATGTTAGAACGCTCCCAGATAGCATCACAAAAGAACAGATGCAAGATGGAGGTCGACAATGAGATACAACAACACAAACTCACATTTCTCCAAGTTGCTCAAGAAAACTAAGAAAATCAGTCAAGACAAATGAACCTGAGATCCTTGAGTTAATAACGGACATAGAAGTCTTCCTAACCCAGTTATTTAAGCAACTAATCCAGACCTGCCTAACAGTTGAAAATAGAGAGGGCACACAGACATTTGTTGGCTTAAGCCAAAACCTGAATGAAGGGCCCAGGGATGTCAAACTATTCGGCTATAATATGAAGGAGCGAAGCTGCAAGACTACCAAAATAATTGAAGTACATGTTTTTGCTTTGCTTTGCTTTTTTTTTTTTTTTTTTTTTTTTACATAATTTAGTGCCTCTCCAGTACCTACAAGAACAGAAACTAGTGCCAAACATTTGTTACCTACAGATTCAACATTTCATTAACACCATAACCAGGGGTACAAAAGGAATATAGAGTCCTGCTATTGGGAGCTTACAATCTAGTCTGTGTTTGAGGGGGAAGGGAAACAGTAGAAGACTGCTTGCATAGGAATGCATTACTTTAATCAAGGATGATCTGTAGATGTTGTTGATTTAATCAAGGAGGATCTGTAGGGGTTGTTAATTATTTAGATGGCTTGAATAAGATGCTCCTGAGTGTTAGGAGGAAAGGTTGTATGCTTCTTGAAAAAGATGAGTTTTCAGAGAGCTTTTTAAACTTGCGTATGAGGGAGAAAGTCTGGCAGAATGGGTCAGGGCAGCGGTCCCCAACCTTTTTGGGACCAGGGACCGATTTTGTGGAAGACAATGTTTCCCACGGACCGTGGACGGGGTGTTTTGGGTTTTATTCAAGTGCATTACATTTATTGTGCATTTTACTTCTATTATTATTATTATTTATATATTTGTGAGCTATTATTATTATTATTAATATATTTATTATTATTTATAATACTCCACTTTCATTCTCTCACTCATTCTCACTCTTTATTTATTTCAATATTCTTACTACCCCCTTCTCAATATCTACCCTCTCCCCCTTTGAAGCTCACTTACTGTCCAGGAGTCCTACAGCGGGAGCGAGAGGCCTCTGTCTCCCTGCTCTGCTGTGATGTGCGCTGCTTCACTGCTGAGCGCGGGAATGTGACGTCACATTCCGGCGCGCAGCATGAAATGCCGGCACCGAGACCGAGCTAGAGGCCTTGTGGAAGAGACTGAGGGGTGCCGAACGGTTGCTGAAAACTTCATGAGCGACCGCTCGGTGCCCCTCTCCTCCGTGTTGGAAAAAAGAGGATGGCGTTTGAAGCCACAGATTCCGGAACATGTGGTCACCCTAACGTGCGGCCCAGTTGCTTATAGGCCATGGACCGGTAAGTGATGACGGGTAAAGACCACATGAAAAAGAAAAGACAAGGGACGTTTTGTCAACAATTTATTGTGATTGACAAGTCATTGTATTGAGGGTGTCCCATGTACTGGTAACTAGTACCTGTGTTGACAAGATTTATTGTCTTATTTGTAGATTCTCAGGAGTAATTTGTCAAAATAATTTTTACATTTAATAAAACATGTTTACAAATTTACCTGAAGCATTTAATTGTGACAAATATGCAAAAATAGAAGAATCTGGAAGAGGGCAAATCCATTTTCACAGCACTGTATGTAACCCCTTCATCTCTCATCTTACCTATGAGCTATGTGCCTTCTGGAATGCAGCCTCTGATCTAAAGAAAGTCTGTGTTATTGCTGCTTGACAGTTTATTAGAGATACAACTGTTCTCCTTGTGGAAAGATGCATTCCATAGCCATAGGTCCTGGTTTGTACATGTTTTGGGGCCCACTAGGAAGATCGATTGGATTCACTGTAATTCAGTAAGCAAGTATTTTGAAATGAGTAGGAGAGTTGTTTCCATCTGTTCTCTGCCTTCAAACTTATGTGTCTTCTAGCAAAAATAGTTTCTGATGTTAGACATTTGAATACCTCGGGCTGCCATTAGACCACTTTGTGAGCAAGAATGCTCTTTTAAACTTCCCCTGGGCATAAAATATCAGTTATCTAATACACAAACTGTCTCGTTACATAGATCTTGCACTTAGCTTCACTGGATACAGTAAATATATTTGTAATACTGTGTCCACCACTAATTTTAGATTCAATTATAGGAAACACAGTGTCCATGTGAACTCATGACACCTCCTCTTGGCTCCTCTCAACTGTGTTTAATTTTTGGGTGAAGGGAATGGTCCTGGGCAGGTCCCACCCACATCCAAACCATTTTCAAGTATATTGGGATCTAGTTCCCAGTCAGTCACAACCCATTTGTGGCACCTATAAAGAGCAAGAGATGAAGTATGGGTACATAAGCAATATTTCATTTGCAGAATGTATTGTACAGAATCTAAGGTTACAGCTTTGTTGGTCCTCTGTAACACATAGTTAAATCAATCGATATGCCTCATGTAACACACCTCTTCAATGTACTATGCATTATGCAGGGCCAGCAAAATCCTTGTTTTAGTAAGTCAACCACAGAATAGGAGTTTGATGTATTCCCAACAACTAACGTCTAGTCCCACGCATAAACTAAAGGTCAAACTCTATCCCCAGCAATTATCAACTTTTTTTCACTAATTTGTACTTGGACCTTACTTCCTGGTACACAGGCATTAAAATTAAAAAGAAACCACAAAATCTGCAGAATTTAGGGTTAAGACTTTGGAATATTACCTCCGGTATTTAATTTATTAACAACTTGCAGCTGCCAGGACTATGTGACGTACCTGATGGCTTTTATTACTTTGATATTATGAAATGCCTCTCTGTGGTCGAGATGCAGGTAAACACTACTTTAAAGAAACCTCCCTGTAAAATACACAACATTTGTATGTGATAAATAAAGAGTAATTCTGGTGCAAAGCAGTAAAAGTAAGGCAATAAGCCTTACAGTGATTGCACCATTTCTTACCGGAATTGTTTTTTAAACATAACATCACTTAGGTAAGGTCTATTCAGTTTTAGACTACTATTTAGGTCCATGGAGAATGCAATACAAGAAAATGAACTGCTGGAAACTTGGAACATCATCTGCAAAAACATAATTTACCCTTTCTGCCCTGCTTTTCTGTCCTTTCACCAAGTCAAAGCAGATTATCTAACTAATCTGACACAGTGCTGCTCATAAACCAGCAAAGATATTGCTTTTTCCATGTGTAGCTGCTCACCCTGGAGATTAAATAGGAAAACTGATTTGTCCTCTGTCTTACCTTTTTAGAATGGTGGGTAAACTGAAGTATCCCAAAGGGAGAAGACAATGCCATAACAGTTCTTTAACAGATGCTACTAATTGGATTTTGGAGTTCAGAGTGCCATGTGTTCCTCAAAAATCCAATTAGAAATACATATTTTCTGTAGTGAGCTGAGGAATGATCAGTTATCCATTTAAAGCATTTAAACAATGGTTTCCCAAATCTTTGTAATGAAGTGGTATTATCAAGTGCTTTCATAATAAGCCACTGCTTTCCTAATTGAGACATTATATCACTTCTCATGAGTGTATTAACAGTGGAGCAAAAGGAGCATTGCAAGGGACCCCTAATTGTAGCTTACCTGCTGCTGTGTCATTTATATATTTGTACTGTATATCAAAAATGATATTTCATGTCTTTATTGAACATACCAATTAAACATTCACAGTGTTGGTGGAAAAGCTAAGGAAACCAGTGGATTTAATAACTATTTGAACTAGACTTGGGCACCAGGGAGGTCTTCGTGTTCGTCTTTGGCAAAAAAAAATCTTTGTATTCCGCGAATATTCATCCGTTGCTGTCTTCTCGGTTTTGTATAAGGGGTTAATACGAGGTTAACGCGGTATGGACTACGCAGCAGCTCTGGCACCAGGAGTTTAAATGTCCATATGAGCAACTCTATTGGTCGCCAGCCCCCTGCTGGTAACCAATAGAGTCGCTCGTACAGACTTAAAATCCTGGTGCCGTAATTTGGCCGGGAGAGACCACTGGTCTCCCTGCTGCAACAGTTAAAAGTCCGTACAAGCGACTGTATTGGTCGCTCGTATGGACTTGTAACTGTTGCAGCAGGGAGACCAGTGGTCTCTCCCGGCCAAATTACGGCACCAGGATTTTAAAAGTCTGTACGAGCGACCAATAGAGTCACTCGTACAGACTTTTAAAATCCTAATGCAGCAACTTGGCTGGCAGAGACCACTGGTCTCCCTGCTCGATCAGTTAAATATGCATACAAGCGAATTTATTGGTCGTTTGCACGTACTTTTAACTGTTACAGCAGGGAGACCAGTGGTCAGGTTGCACCTTAAGGAGTTAAGGGACTGCGCGAGTGAGCCTATTGGTTGCTTGCACAGCCCTTTAACCTACGGATTTCCGCTCCCGTTATCTAACGCAGCAGCAGCTGTAAGGAGTTAAAAAGGACGTGCGAGTGAGCCTATTGGTCACCTGCAGGGTCTTCCTCTGGCATCAACCAATTGAAAGAAAGAGTAGGCACAGCACTTGACAGGCGCATCGTCGAGATAGGGCTTGGGAAGGACACCAAAATATTCTCCCCCCACCGTCAACCCAATAACGGAGACCACACAGATATGTTGGAAAATAATTGTCCACAGCTTTATTATAAACCATAACAAAATAAATATATTAACATATATATATGTATGATATAAACATATATACAACATTCCAAACAATAAGTCATTGTCCACAACAAATAACACACAGTATAACCGTCACACATCCACAACATGTCAACACATAGACAATGACCCCCAAATTATAACACATAAACCTCACCATACGAGTGAGATGCATACCAACACCAAACCAACAGTAGGGGCATACCGAGATACCCCTACCACCCCAGGTTCTGAGCCACAGACCAGCTCGAAACCTACCAAACGAACCAACCATACCAACCAGACAACCATAACCAACCAAAACATCCCCATTCTACCCCCCACCTAACCAATCCAGCCCCGCCGCTGTGACCAAGCGAGGCAAAAAACAAACAAAAAAAAAAAACAGGGAGGGAGGGTGGGACAAAAACAGGTAAGTGGTTCAAATTAATTGTGGCAGGATCTAAAATGTCCGCCTATATATACCTAACCAGGAAAACCCCCACCTACAAAAACTACCACCAATCCCAATCCATTACAACCCTTAAAGCCCTCCTCCTAGCTCTGTCAAGGCCTGCTCCGCTAAGCTGCGCTGCTCCTCTGGCTACAAAATCGTCTCCATTTATAAACAATTTTGCCTAACTGTAGACTGATGAATATGTAAACTCTTTGAGATTACTGTGTAACCCCCTCCAGCTTTATCCAAAACAACAATTCTTAATTGAAGGATTGAGATTTATTTTTTGTTATGCATGGTTCACATCAGCAGATGATTCTTGAGATTCGGTAACTCATAATGTTTGAATTTTCTTTTTATGTCAAAGTAGCTCTAAAACACATTTCCAATCCTGTGTCATTGATTGGACTCTAGGTTTGCTAACTCCTGACTCTAATTAGCTTTTCTTGATGTGATTAGCCTAGGAGTTCACATACTTTTTCCAACTCACACTGTGAATGTTTTAATGATCCATTCAATATGTACAAGAACAATACAATAATGTGTGTGTTATGAGTTAAAACATATTGTTTTTTTTCATTATGAAGATCATAAATTATGTATAATTTCTAAGACAATTTTATACATAAATACTTTTTCTCTCCACTGAGTTTATATACTGTATTTGCTCGATTATAAGACAAGGTTTTTTAAGAGAAAATGCTCTGAAAAAGACCACTTGTCTTATAATAGGGGTCGTCTTATAATCAGACCTCAAATAGGTCTGACTATGAGAGTAAGATCCGGACCCCCTGCAGCGCTGCACCTGACTCCCCGGCGTGGGGAATTCTCTCTGACAGCCGGGGAAGGTCTGCGCGATGGACGCAGACAACCCCCGCTGCTAACCACACCTCCTTCCGGCTGCAGCGGAAGTTGCCTACACGAATCGCGTAGACGTCTAATTGCTGCCCCGACTACACACCGGAGAATCAGAAGCACCGGTAAGTAGGCAGAGTGCTCTATGAAATGCCTTTTAACCCCCTTAATGCGACTCTGCCTCCAGAAATGCCTTTTAACCCTCTATATGCCACTCTGCCTCCTGAAATGCCTTATACCTCCCTATATGCCACTCTGCCCCATAATATGCCTTTTAACCCCCTAAATGCCAGAGTGGCATATAGGGGTATAAGGCATTTCTGGAGGCAGAGTGGTTCATAGGGGGTCAAAAGGCATATCATGGGGCACAGTGGCATATAGAGGGTTAAAAGGCATATCATGGAGCACAGTGGTATTTAGAGGGTTCAAAGGCATATCATGGGGCACAGTGGCATATAGGGGGTATAAGGCATTTCTGGGGCAGAATGGCAAGCCTGGGTGCAGATGTGCATAACTGGGGGGGGCAGGTTAGAAAAATAAAAGGAAATAAAAACAAAATATTTTTCTCAATCATAGTTTTTATTTTAAAAAAATTGTTCACATAGTTTACATGAATTAACATTTACTGGTAGAACTTTTTTCCTATAGCGTTGTCTTATATTCAGGCTGTTTCTTTTTTCCCCCTAAATTAATATTCAGATTTTGGGTCATCTTATAATCAGGGTCGTCTTATAATCAAGCAAATACGGTATATATATATATATATATATATATATATATATATATATAATGACAAAACACCCTTTAGAGCTTAAGGTGTTTTTTTCAGGGATCCTTAAGAAACACTGTCTTTTAGGTTAAATAAAACCACTTCCTAGTTATGATAATGGAATGTAACAAATGCTCCTTTGTATACACACATAGACGTATGTCACATTAGTAAAATCTTTCGGTGTACTAAGGCAAGTTTCTTTAATCAGACTGGAAAGAAATGTATCACTGCGTCAAAATATCTATTGTTCTGAGCATGTGTACGTCCTTTGCCGTTAAGTGTTTTATCTCTGCTTAATGCATCCATCCTTTGTAATGATAGTAAAACAAAATGACATGGTAAATGCAGTATTTTCAGAAGGGCTTTCCATTCAAGTTAAATTAAAGAAACTCTAATTAGCTAATTATAATTTGCATTTATGAGTGTGTTTCTGCCTCACATCTAGTAATCCCAGAGATACTGCAGAGCTTAATATCAATCCCCCCCTTTTGTTTTGGTTTTTCAAGACACTTTGTAATGTAAGGGAATTTAGCATTTAAGTAAAGTGACAAATATATGAGCATATATTAATGAACGATGGTAAGCTACCTTTTCGTCTGCTTGGGTGAGTTGACTTATCAGGTCAACAAACATGGAAGACCATGTGAAGATTTGCAGGTAAAGGATATCGAGTATGTATTAGTGTTCAATCTGGGAAGGATATACAACATTAAGATATTTAAATATCTATAACTCAGACATTTGTTATTAGATTTTGTTACAGAAATCCATTTACTTTTGTGTTAAGCAAAATGGACTATAAACATGTATTTAGGGTTTAAGAAGCACCCATTATAATGGTATTATTTAAATTTAAACAAACCAAATAAACTCACACATTTCATGGGTCTCGGGAACCAACTCTCATTTGTACACAATAATTTATTGTCTTGTGTTCCTATTGTTTCTTCTTTTACATAATTGATTATTGTTCCTTTCTTTAGACTCATTTTAATAGACAAAGTTCTGACACAGCAGCATTACTTATAAGCCATCTCGACCACAGTGTATCAGCAATTTTTATCAGGAAATGCATTTCAGCATTGTATTTCCAAACTGGACGGCTGAAACTGCATGACTCCACGGGCGCCTGCCAAATTGCCAAATAGGCGTACTTTAGAGTTTACAGAGGATATACAGCCCACTTATTCACAAATAAAGTCAAGCCAGCAAAAATACATTAAAATGCTCTCTACAATCTCTGTAGTTAGATTATTACTACACAGTAGTAAATCATAATCTAGACATTATAAAAATGTCTTGCAGAGTTTTAATACTTGAGTACATAGTTTGGTGTCTCTTACCAGTTTTTGTCATGATTTCACTTCAAGAGTGTACTTCTGTTTGTTTCGCTGATATAACTGGGAGCCATCAATACAAGTTTGACTCCTGGGCCCTTGCTAATAGTTACATTATCTTTATTGATTTATAAATTGCCACCAAACACTGTAGAATGGACCAAACAGGACATAACAAGTAGTTCATTGCATGACAATTTAGACTCACAGACACAAAGGTTAATAGGGCCAGTGGGAAATTAGCAATTAAGCACACTATGAATGTGCTTAGGGTCCCAGCGCTCTAAAGTATAGTCTAGTAATGCACCATTGGCCTAACAGCAATAGCTGCAAGATGGTTGCTCCGCAACAAGTGTACGCAGTACAAGTGTGCCAACCTAAACTGCCGTGGAGCAGAAGAGAAGCCATGTGTTTGTTTAAGTGATTTGTGTGTGATTGTGTAAGTACATGTATTTATGTGGGTTTTTGTGTGTATATTTATGTGTGTATGTGTGTGGGCACACACACCTAGGAGCCCTGCAGGTTCTTAATGTGGCTCCGATGACTGTTCTGCTCAAACTAGCTACATTTCCTAATGTCTGGAATGTAAGATTCACTTGTAAAAAATGCCCAATGTACTGCAAGTGTATTATAGTCCAAATATTAATATTGTAATAATATTATGCTTGTAAGTTATTTTGTAACTCTTAGGGTGATATAACACAGGTACAAAATAATGCACTGGCTAATCTATTTCAACAGTATAAGCTGAAAGTTTGTCTCCCTGCCATGCTGTTTGCTAAAGTTTTTTTATCAGGGTCTAGGAATGTTATCATTCCAAGGTTTGCTACCATGTAAAGTCTAGATGAAGTGAGTTTCCATTCTGCTCTGGTAGATCCTGGGTCCTCATTTAACCAATGTGTCAGGCTCCATTCAGGCTGCGGAGCTGCTTATCTCTAGTAGTCTCGCTACAGTTCCCCTGTCTCACTACAGTACCCCTTCGCTGTAATCCATTCCTGGATTTCCTTGTGCTTTGCCGTTCTTCTGATCCGTTGTTTTGGAGAAAGTTGGATGGGTAGTGTTGGTTGGCAAAGGACTCCTTCTGAAGAGATTCCAGAATCCTGAGTATGCTGGTTCCTGGGTTGACTTGTTCAAACAGTGCTTCCGTCAGAGAGTCGGGAGGCTGCTCATTCGTAGGGGGATACTGTCAGGCCCCACTGAGCATGTGGAGCTGCTTATCACTAGTTCCCCCTGTCTCACTACAGTTCCCCATTTGCTGTAATCCATTCCTGGATTTTCTTTGTGATCTGCCATTTACTTCTGATACTTTGTTTCAATCCTGCTCTTAGCTTCAGCTTCTGTTTCCTTTATAAGGTGTGCCCCACCGATTTGTTATGTTTGTCTCAGTCAGCAGTCTAAAGGTATGTCCTTCTCGGCTCTGTGTTTAGATTTAATGTTTAGTTTCAGCTTCTTACAAATTCAGTAGGCAGGGGTAAGTGCTAGGACCCACCGAACATTGGAGTACTTTGGTGTAGTGGTGGGCTAAGCATACTTTGGCCATAAGATGTGACTAAATCTCCAATTGTTGTCATATAAACCTAGGCTAGTCCTGTATTTATGTGTGTCAGTCTTTCATGTACCTTTGCCTTTTTTTCCTGAATCATCTGAGGATCTCGGTTACTCTCTCCTCTCCCCATGTCCCAGTTTAAGATTTCTTATCCTTGCTTAAAGGAGAAGCGTCTGAGGATCTCGGTTCCTCACTCCATCCCTTGTGTTCCTTGCCTTTTTCCCTGTCCTTTGTTGTGTCCTGTACCATGTATGTCTTGTCTGGCTATGTTTCTTGCTCTGTCCCCCTTGCTCGCTCTGTCCCCCTTGCTTGCTATGTTTCTGCTGTTACTCTGCTTAGCTTCCCTACTTCCAGCCTGCAGCATCCTGCTCAGTTCTCTGTAGAGCTATGTCTCATGCCTGCTCCAGGGTGTCTGCAGGATATCACTAGGTTTCGTTTTGAACCGGACAACATCCGTTGCTATGTCAGGGTCCTGGTTGTGGTCGCGCTACCCCATGTACTCAACACCCGGGAGAGTGCAGTGCACAGCACCAGGCCCTGTCCGACTCCACTACTGTGCAATATCTCCTGAACACAATTTTTGGGCGCTCCAGGTCATTACAGTTGTCTGTATGGACCCAGTCCCTGACACAATGCTTCATAAGTACCTCCATTTTGGATGGTTGATCAGTCATGCTGTAACCTAAAGAAATACTTATATAACAGTATAACAATCAATGCTGCACAAGCCAAAATGAATAACTACCACAGAAACAGTGTTTTTTTTTTTTTCCTAGCCTCACTCAAGCACAATGCCTGTTTTTCAGGCCTCGAGACATTGGTCCACACATCTGTCCAGCAGAACACAAGCCTCTGCTGGGATTGTCCTAATAGAAATGAGATAACAGGCAACAATTGTACGACAACTTAATTAAATATCTATCCAAGTATGTGTTGAATATATATTTTTGTTACATCAGAGTTCTCCATGGGTTTTATTGAGAATGAAATTAAATTCAAGCAAGTGAATCATTAGCATCTGCTCTTTTATATTTTGTGGCTTTGTATTTCTGCAGAGGAAGTTGCTTTTGCAGAAAATGAGAACTATTACACCTCTGAGAGATGAGCAGCACTGAAAAAGCAGTCAACTGTGAACCACACGCCTAGTTTGGGTGCGCACTTTAAATACTTCGAACCACCACAAGTCACAAGAATATAAATAAATAGATTAAAAATGAGTATAAGGATTGTGACATCTAATTCTAGAACAAAGAGCACAATAAACCATTGTAAAAAGTATGATGAAGTGTCATCTCCTTGAGCCCTTTCCTAATTCCATTAGGAATTAGAGTTACTGCAGTGTTTTGCATGTGAAATAAAATACTCTGGTGGCTGGGGTAGGAGACCTGGGAGCCATTTGAAAGCTGTGCTGAGATCCTCCACCCCATGTATGTACTGGGTTTTAGGTCTGCATAACTGTGTCCAATAGGTCTTGAGACCCCACTAAGGAGTTATATTACATCCCTGGCTTGAGATCTTAAGAAAGGTCTTACAGTTAGATGATTTTAAGGGAAATCAAAAGAAACAGGTTTGTGGCAAAACCAGCTACATAATTTTATGGCTTACTGAATTGTTTTCAAACTTCTAAAAAAAATCACTAATATGTGTTTTATAACTGCCGATGCCTTGGATTGATCAGTCTCTGACCCATTCGAAGCTATTGTCTGAATGAATTAAGAACTATCGGGATGTGAGATAGTTATATCAAAATCATGTGACTAATATTGCTGCCAATGCATACTTGGGAAACCTCTGTTGCTTCCTTTCCCATTCATTGCAGGTCACATCAAACACGAGAAAAAGTGTATGACATTTACATAATGTCACAAGGCCGATTTCATATCGCCCCGTGAGTACTTAAAAATTCTAAATAGAGCATACGTTTTGCTAAGACGTCATTTACAGTTTGTTTTGGAGTATACTGAGCTGGTTAATGCTTACTTGAAAGCCATCAAGGTTAGCAAAATGTTTTCTTACTTCCATTCATATGATGATATTAACCATTATATTAACCAATCCAAAACTGGAAAAGTTGGTGGTTTTCATGCAGCCTGTGATATTGGAAAATGCTTCATGCTGTAATAAAAATATGTGTTTGTATTTTCTTTAGTAACATTGCAAGCTCCATAAAACAATGTGCTTACTGTACATACAACATGTTTTTATATTTATTTAACTATGCGGTTATACTGCTTGCAACTCTAGGCAACATTTCATAAGATAGGGTGGTTTACTTCTGGAACTACGTTTTTGTGGACCATTGATGCACCAACTATCCAAATGACCTTACAGCAACGGCACCAAACATGAACCATATAACTGCACACACAATGCCATTCACGTTATTCTGTACAAGCAACAGCTACAGTCACAAGGCTGGCAGCATTGGAAAGTATATTCAGGGCCAAGCTGACATTTCAGTTCTTCGTGTGTAAATGACTGTCCATTTCTCAGCTTTCTGTAATCTTACAATCTACTGAAATGATTCATCCTGACGGAACTGTCGTAATGTCACTATATAATATTATTTCCACATTATAATAGCAAATTATCAAACTGAAATCATGTGGACGGGGGGGGGGGGGTCCACACATCGTGGCAGGAGTTCAATCAAATAAATGTTTCCACTTTAAGTTTACTGTATGAGAGCTGCCAGTCACATAACCTGTAACCATGTGGGATGCCATATTGGCTAAAAGTATGTAGACTAATACAGCCTACCACAATACCCAGCTCACTGCACAGCCTGTGTAGACTGAATATAGCATAGCCATATAAAGCTCTGCAATACATTGCAAACTATCACACACTACAGATTACAATACATAGCATACTATAGGACACTGCTGACTATGTAATAAACTACATACTGAGACGGGGAGGAGAACACATTAAATCTGCAAAGGTGTCATTTTCCTTACTGTCAGCATTTGAAGTTATCTGGAATGAAACATGAAGGTTAATTTATGACATGCCCAATGACCATCACTAATCCCTTTTAGTGATATGCAATTTCACCTTGGGAGGCTTTCACGCACTGAAACTTTTTAAAGTCATCCACTAACAATTTTTAGCATGGACATTCCCTTGGTGATTTAGATGGAAATTATGACTGTGGTCTCCTGCAGCGGTAGACGTTCTTAACAGTGGAAATGGGGACGCAAAGGTTGTATCATGGGTCACAAAAATAGCGGACCCTAAAGATCTGGGGCTCAATTTATTGACCTGTCGAAAGCTTATGTGGTGTATTAGTGATGCATGGTTTGCAATTCAAATCCCTGAAAAGCGTTCATATATTACAGCACCCTCTAAAAAGAACTTTATTTCGGTCAGTAGAAAATTACATTGATTCACCAGGGTGCACAAAGTGGAACCGCCTCCCAGTAGTGGTAGAAGCTAATGCAGTGAAGGGACTTAATAGTGCATTTGGCTATCCAAGACAAGACCATTGACCGTTTAACATTTGAGTCTTTACATCAGGAAAAACAGACAGAGTAGATGGGCAAAAGGGTTCTTATCAGTCACCAACATCTGTGTTTTTATTAACAAGACTTAAATTGATGCACATGCTATCACTATACACTCATGCACAGGCATGCTAACCCCATACACCTATACAAACGCATACATACAGTAACATACTGTACATTTTTACGTAAACACCCACATACTAACATACACACATACAGTAACATATACTATAATACTTATTTGCATACACACACAATTCACCTTTTTGGCTCAGGAGTGAAAGTAGGCCAAGACCAACACTTCTTCTTCCTCAAGGTCCTCACACCCTGTGTCTGAGCACTGGGAAGTGTGGCCTTCATCACCAGGCCTTATGGTAAGTGGGGGGTGGAGCTGGTGTTGGGGCCCGCAAGAACCTCCCTTATACCAGTGTATCTACTACCACGGGGTCATGTAATGCACAGCTGGGCACTTCAGTTACCAGACGCCTGGGTGCCACGAACCAGCAACCTAGCAGTGGGGCTGGGCTATGCTGAGCCTGGTACACCAGTACCAATCATACCCCCCCACACATTTTTTTACTTTTACATTTTTTTTTACAGTTTTTACTTTTCAAAAATCTAAAAAGGAGAAGAACAAAGCTGTGGGGAAAATATAACAACCATATGTAATAACACCATCAACAGTAAATATTTCTTAATAATATACTTGAAATTATGTTATAAATTTGATAAAATATGAGCCTGTTGTACTTAATCCAGATCAAATGAGTTAATCTCCCAATCTCCTGCAACACACTAGTCATTTTGCATAAAAATGTAACTATAATAGTTACTAGTTGCAAAAATAAAATATTTATTTAATCAAGACAATCATGAAAAAATAATCATGAAACATAAAGGTACTCACATTACTGGTGGTACCACACTGAGAGTAATAAAGTACTGCTCTGCAACAGCCTACTCTAAATTTTCCTTTGATCTTATTAGACGTCAGTGGTTTAGACATGAGGTGAGAGCATGTTGGACTGTGATTATTAAATACACTCGCTAAATGTACATGTGGATTTGAGCAGGTAGCGATCGTTGTTTGGATTCATGCCCTAAGAGTTGAATTGGTTACTTGTGAATATGATTTTAGCATGAGATCTGATTTAAGATGGTTCATTAAATCAAGCCCCGGGGCCTCTTAACGATACATAAGCCCCATCTATAACTCAAGCAGAACATATTTTCTTGAATTCTGTATTTTACTCTTCTTCAGAACAGGTTTTACAAAGTTCTGTTAAACACTACTGTTATTGAACATTCTCAATACAAAGTCTAGCAGAGAAAATGCATTAAGCGTGGTGTTCTATTACTAAGGGCAGACAAGACAGTACAGCCAAATTTGATAACAAGGATGACTAATTCAATTAACATAAGCCACCTTAGCTTTTTGGTAATCTGAATACTTCAGCCTTTTTTTTACATATCTTCCTTTAGCAGACTAACAGAGATGTCTGTGTAGTGTTATATGCACTAATATTACAGCATAATCTTTCTGCTCCACAATCTACCACTAGCTGCGACATCATGTAACACCAGCCAAATGGGTAAAACTGAGTGATCCACAGTAATATTCACAATATTAAAAAACATTGTAATCCAGCAGGCTTTGACATTTTTCCTCATAACAATTTATATTTCTTTTACAGAACTTAAAACCAAGGGCTCATTAAATCTTTAAAGACTAGGGCAGCCTAGATCTGATAAATGCTTCTTATCTGCCATCAAATTCTATGTTTTTATGTTTTACTCAATGTATCGCCCCTATTTATTCAACTCATGAGCATTTAGCATCAGTGGAACGACATGGACTTAATTATGCACATCTGTAGAGTGCACACCTGCATCTATTGTGGTGGTCACTAAACCAATGAAGAAATGTGGTCAATCAATTGGTAGGAATGTTCAGAGCCTGACCTGGAGACCTGTAGCATTTTAATACCCTGTACACAATAAGAATGTTTAGATTATACAACTCATTTGTGAAATAATGTGTTGGACTACACCACTTAAATGCAGAATCCAGTAAGTGGAGATTTTAGTACAGTGTCCATTGAACAGTGGAGTAAAAAGCAATTTGCATCTAGCAAATTTAATGTTAAAGGTCTCAACTGAACCAAAAATGAACATTTTACATTTTAGGCATCATCGTATTTTAGCACCTGTTACCCTTAGTAAAACAATGCAGACTAGACATGTGCAAATGAGTCAAAAACAATTCGGACTAATTATTTAAATCATGTTTTGGCCCATTCGTTTTCAGGCAACAAATTATGCTCCCTGCTCATTCCGTTCAAACGAAAATCAAGAGGGCATTTTCAATTCGGGAACTATATTCGTTGCCCAGATTCACTCTCATTCACGCTCTCTCACACAGGGGCGTACCTAGAGTATTTGGCACCCGGGGCGGATCCTGTATGTGGCACCCCCCCCACACACACACTTTAAAACTACCTGGCCGAAACTGAATATGACCCCCCCACACACACCATAAAAAATATAACACTTTTATTTAAATTTAAAGTAAGTAACACACCAAAATAGGACAAAACAATTAAATAACAATATATATATATATATATTGTTATATATATATATATATATATATATATATATATTGTTAACAGCAATCACATTCCTATCATGCCCAGGCATTCCCAGATTCCAGGAGGCACTCGCAGACTTGGCATGATAGGAGTATGATTGCCCTATCTACCCCTTCTCGCTCCCTTCTGCCCTATCTACACCTTCTCACTCCCTTCTCCCTATCTACCCCTCCTAACTATCTACCCTCTCCCTCTTTGAAGTTCACTTACCTTTCAGGAGTCCTGCGGTGGGGGTGCAAGGCCTCTGTCTCCCAGCTCTGCCACTGTATGGAACAGTATAGAGTGATGGGAGTTATGATGTACTTTTAGAGCATAATTAGATCATGAAAAATACATTGGAAATGGTACAGCATAACACCCATCACTCTCACACACTTACCAATCCACACGCATACCAATCCACACGCATACCAATCCACAAACACATACCAATCCACACACATACACCAATCCACAAACACATACCAATCCACACACACATACCAATCCACACACACATACCAATCCACACACACACCAATCCACACACATACACCAATCCACACACATCCACACAGACATACACCAATCCACACAGACATACACCAATCCACACACACATACACCAATCCACACACACATACACCAATCCACACACACATACACCAATCCACACACACATACACCAATCCACACATACCAATCCACACACATACCAATCCACACATACATACCAATCCACACATATACTAATCCACACATACACCAATCCACACACACATACCAATCCACACACATACCAATCCACACACATACACTAATCCACACATACACCAATCCACACACATACACCAATCCACACACATACACCAATCCACACACACATACCAATCCACACACATACACCAATCCACACACATACACCAATCCACACATATACACCAATCCACACATATACACCAATCCACACACATACCAATCCACACACACATACCAATCCACACACATACCAATCCACACACATACACCAATCCACAAACACATACCAATCCACACACATACACCAATCCACACACATATACTAATCCACATACATACCAATCCACACACACATACCAATCCACACACACATACCAATCCACACATATACTAATCCACACACATACACCAATCCACACACATACACCAATCCACACACATACACCAATCCACACACACATACCAATCCACACACACATACCAATCCACACACACATACACCAATCCACACACACATACCAATCCACACACACATACCAATCCACACACACATACCAATCCACACACATACACCAATCCACACACATACCATGTGCGCCGGGATCTGACAACAAACCCCGGCGCACAACAGCTGTTGCCGCGCAGATCGCAAGGGAGCGGTATCGGAGGTCTTTAACAGACCTCCGGCTCCCTTGAGTGATTTTAAGCCGGGTTCAAGGGAGATCCTTGAACCGGCTTAAAATCACTCAAGGGAGCCGGTGGTCTGTTAAAGACCTCCGATACCGCTCCCTTGCGAGCCTGCTCCTCCAGCGGCGGACATTACTGTCCATCTCTGGAGGGGTGCCGGGTGCCGGCAAGTTGGCACCCCCCTGATGAGCGGCACCGGTGCGGACCGCCCCCCCCGCCCCCCGCTAGGTACGCTACTGCTCTCACACACACACTTTCTTGTTCACTCTCTCTTTCTGTCATACCGACCTTTTCCGCTTCCGCATCTTCTTGTTCTTTATCTTCTCTCTTTCATCCTCTTATCTTCTATCTCCGTCCACATCTCTGTGGGCATAACCTGGCGCAAACTTCTGCTTCTGGTGACATCCTCTTCCTTGATCCTCCAATCGCTTGAGAGGATGCACCGAAAGTGGCACAATGTTGGCAGAAATTAATTTTAGGGCACAATGATGACACTTTCGGTGAAGTCCTTTCCTCTTGTTGGAGGATCGAACATAACCTGGCACAAACTTCCACGAAAAGGCAGCTCTTTCAGTGATGTCCTTTCCCCCGCTCCTCCAATCGGGTGAGAGGACATCACCGGACACACAGCCATTTGGGCGGAAGTTCGCACCAGGTTTTGTGGACGAGGATAGAAGAGAGAAGATAAAAGAGAGAAGATAGAAAAGAGAACATGCGGGTGAGAAGACATCACTGAAAACGCTGCAGTTTTGGTGGAGGTTCACCTTAGGGCAAATTGGTGGCTCTTTTGGTGATGTCCTGTTACCTGATCCTCCAATTGAGGATCAGATATAACCTGATGCGAGCTTCCTTCAAAATACAAAATGGCGGTGCTTCGTGTGATGTCCTGTTCTCCGGTCCTCCAATCAGGGACAGGACGTCACAGAAAGCACAGCAATTCTGCCCCAAGGTGAGCTTTCACGGAACTCATGGAACTTTTGGTGGCGTCCTCTCACATGGTTGAAGGATAAAAGAGAAAAGATGAAAGAGAAAAGATAGAAGAGAGCATAGCAGACAGAAGATGAAGAATAAGAAGATGTGGAAGTGGAAGCAGAAGCAGTGAGCAGAGAAGGTAGGGAACATTTAGAAAGTGTGAGAGAGTGAAGAAGAATGAGAGTGTGAGAGAGTGACAGACTGTAAAAATGAAAAAAAGTGAAAAGGTTTCACTTTCTTCCGCTTCTTGGGGGGTCTGGCTTTTTTATCATCTGCTTCATACAAATTATCCAATTTGCCAAAATTTGCAATTCAAAACAATCCGAATGCACAAGTCTAATGCAGACTATAATTAAACAGCACTGAAATCTTCAGTAAAGTAATATTTTTTTATATTACTTTATATTACATTTAAACCTTTGCCCCTCTAGCTGAAGACTATGGTAGTATCTCTTCTTTTATCATGTTGATTCCCTTTAAGTATTTAAATGTTTCTATCATACCCCCCCATCACATCTTTCTTCCAGGATATATATATATATATATATATATATGTGTCATTTAACCTTTCCTGGTAAGTTTTATATACTCCATTGACTACAACCAGGGGCGTAACTAGAAACCTCAGGGCCCCGGTGCAAGAATCTGTTAAGGGCCCCCCAACCCCCAACCCATCTATCCCTTTCTCACTATCTCCCCTCTCCCTCCCCCTTTCTCACAAGCTACCCTCTCCCTCCCTATCCCCCTTCTCAAGATCTACCCTCTCCCTCCCTACCCCCCTTCTCAAGATCTACCCTCTCCCTCCCTACCCCCCTCTTCTCACGATCTACTCTCTCCCTCCCTACCCCCCTTCTCAAGATCTACCCTCTCCCTCCCTACCCCCCTTCTCACGATCTACCCTCTCCCTCCCTACCCACCCCCTTCTCACGATCTACCCTCTCCCTCCCTACCCACCCCCTTCTCACGATCTACCCACTCCCTCCCTACCCCACCTTTGTAGGTCACTTACCGTCAACTCCTGTGTTGGGAGCGTGAGGCGTTTATCTCGGGTGCCAGCGCCTCACTGCTGAGCGTTCAGCGTGAAGCGCCGGCACCCGAGACAAACGCCTCACGCTCCCAAAACTGCACTCTGGGCAGCGCGGCGACGGCGGCAGCAGCGGCAGCGGCGGGGAGCAGAGGTGACCAGAGGCATCCTGGATTTCTGTCAGTCAGGGGGGCCCAAGAGTTGCCGAGCGGTCGTTTTCAGCAACCGCTTGGGCCCCCCCTGACTGGCAGAACTCCAGGGCCCGGTCACCAACTACAACCATCTGCTGTTTGTCACTCAGCCACTTCCCAATCTATTCAACAATATTGGGAGGTGCCTCTTTGACCAGCTATTGGTATTATTTATTTTTTAGCTTTGACCAGCTATTGGTATTATTTATTGATTTTTACAAGAGGACATAACATGTAGTGCATCACAGGGCATATGACTTCCAGAAACAAAAGTTGAGAAGGGCCCTGCTAAAAGTGCTTACAGTATAGTTTAGAATTTCACCTGCATCGTCTATCGTCTTTGACCGTTTTGAGGCTTGTATGTTTCAAAGCTTCAAAAGCCCTAATATTGAATGAAAATGACAACACAGCTGTGCTTTTTAATTCAAGTTCAACTACATTAAAAACTCTTACTACAACTTCCTGAGCTGACACAGTATGAGGCAATCCTCGGAGTCCTCTGTGTGGGGGAAAAATCAATATGCAATATGTTTAAGATTTCTGTGCGTTCAATGTGCACTCTGTGAAGTGTGAAATTCCTTTACAGATTTCTCAAATATCGTAAGCAAGGGAATAACTTAAGCCGGTGATCCAGTAAAAAAAAACCTTAAAGGCAAAGGTACTTCAGAAACCCAGCTTGTAGTCACCAACAACAGGAAAACAATCCTCCAAGCTTCCATCCCTAGTGAATTGGAATGCCGGAGGGTGAAGATTGGAAGGTAGACTTTGGCAAACCGGCAGCGCTAATTTGCAAATGCACAATTCTGTGCATGGGCAATATGCATTGTCCCAGAGCTATGCCTAGGTGGGTGCTCTGAATATCAGGATGCGCATTGGGCAGGGAGCACAGCAGGACAGAGGGAGAGCTAAGTGAGTGGCAAAATCGGGAAGCATGGGAAGACAACATGCTAAGAGAAAGTCTAAGATTCCACCATCTTGCACACATCTTTCAGCGCATTGGACATTGTTACTGTTTTTCTCTGCATTAAGGTTAACTTACCCAAGATGAGTACATATGTAACATATGGATAAGTCCGTTCCATGCTGCTCCTTCACTCTGAGACCCTGAGATTGCAGCAAAATCCATGAGACTCAGTGTCAAACTCTGAGGTTTCCCAGGTATGTTTCTCATTTCAAAGCCAATATACTTTTTTTGTCTTTCTTGAGGTAACATATACAAAGAAATAACATGGTATATGATGGTAAATAAGAACCCTTCCTGACTGCCTTTTCCCTACCTGCTGTAAATCATCAAACTTTTTTTGTATTTGCTGTTTGACCTTGCTTATGTTCTGGTTAATGTTTGGTGTGTCTTATGCATAATTCACTTCCCTTACTCACTTGTGAACATTTCCACTTTTTGCAGGAAGGCTGTTCCAAGTGAGCATTATAATGATCCACGACAGGTCCTATGGTTGTGCAAAGAAGGCAACACCTTTTTAAAAAGGCTTTGTTTTTTCCCAAAGCCACACTCTTATTCTACTACATCTGAATAGGGTGTGTTGGTTGTTTGTTTTATATATATATATATATATATATATATAAATATATATATATATATATAAATATATATAAGGGGCAGTAAAAGTATTGTTAAACACTCATCTACACACACCAGACAAGCCAGAAGGTTTGCTTTTCCCTCAGATATCTCATGGTGCTTTCACAACCACAAGGGATTCTGGGTAGGCACATGCAAACAAGGTTAACAATTATCACCTTTGCCTCTATATCCACTTTATACATGGATTCCTTGAAAGTAATTGCCCGCTGTACAAGACAGCCTTTAGACAAAACTCAGGAAGAGGTACAATAGCCAGATCACCACTCATGGACAGCTGTTTCGTCCTTCATGGGACTCGTCAGCATGAGTATGAGTGTTTAACAATACTTTTACTGCCCCTTAAATTTAAGTGGAAGGGTTTCTATTACCTTTTACCCACCACAACTTATGTAATGATATATATATACTTAACTGAAGCAAAAATGATGATGATATTGATGATGATGATGATGGTGTCACATAGTGATGTAACCCTAAGGTGTCATCTGTGTCATGGTACCATCATGAGTTTATGTTCCTCTTTGATTAAGCAAGGCAACTGTAGTTTATCCATTTGATTTTTGCAGATTTGCAGATTTTTCCTTTATGAAATACAGGATGTGGTCTCTGTATGTTCTTTCTTAATAGTGTTAGCACTGGACATCTCACCTTTGAGGTTATTCCAGCTCAGAAGTGAACAGGAACTCTAGGTACTTGCTCAATATGTTTACAACTTTACTGAAAGAGTGTCTTTAAGAACCAAAAATGAGTCTGTAGAGACAGGCATTATTATTATTACCGTTATGAATATTATTATTTATTGATTTGTATAGCACCATCACATACTGCAGTACTGTATGATGGCATGTTCTACAAACCGAGGTAGAAACCTTAAAATACTGCATGACTTTCTTTGTTCTGCATATGTCATTCACTTCCTTTATCTCTAGACAAAATGTAGAAATTGCAGATGAGAAAATGTTACTTCCTGTATAGGGTGTTGTCAGTAGGAAGTAAAATAAGCTGTATATTATCTTATTTGGATGTAACTCTTCCACAAATTGAAGATAAATAGTCCATAATTTCTAAACTGAGGAATCACAGTGAAAAATAGTCATGTTGTAGATACATGAAATGTGACCACATTTTCCACTTGCTTTGATGAGTTTTTGCATCAAAGTTATGCTTGGGACTGGTGAAAACATATTTGCCGCGTTTTTCAGTATTTACGAAATCACTGGCTACATAAAAAGGTCATACGTCTATACATGTTAGGCATCTCTTTTTTTATTGCTTTGTGAATGAGCAGGAACCTTTAAAAACATGTATGAATGACTAACCATAATAAACTGCAAAATAAAAGATATACTGGTATAAATATATTCTTGAAAATAAATACTAACAATACAGTGATTTATAAATATATTCTCTCCTCCCAGTGCCAACACTATCCCCTAACAGCTTCCCAACCTCTTTACGCCTGTCTAAAAAATGAATTAAGCCCATCCACTCAATAATTTTCAGTGTAAAGTGGCCCTCAAAGCTACAAGCTGTGCTGAGAGCTCTAGTTCCAGGACAATGCATTGCTCTAGATTGAGGCTGCTTGGGACACAGGACATGTGGTCACCCTAGTTGTAGACCATGGTCATCCCCTCCTCACCAATGCTATTGGTTGGGTTTATATTAAAATAGGTATTTGGTTTTAACTCCAAATGACCCTTATATAATCTATATATAGTCTTCTTTGTTGAACACATGGCTACTACTAATACATGTTTTGCAACTGAAGAGTTACTTTTTATGCATTTCAGAAAAGTCAAGTACATATATGATATGATATGTTATATGATATGTATGTATGTAATCCTATAATATGCTACCTGGTCAGAAAGGCTCCCAGAAATTACTTACATTAGCTTCATGTTGGCTGTGGTTGTTATAAGAATATTCATAAGTTCTACCATTTTCAGCGTTAGTAAAAGATATTTATTGATTGCATTATTTAATAATATGTATAGTTTTAAAAATGGTTTTCTGTTATTCAAGTGGTTAAGAGGATGCAATATATCTGCTGCTGCTTAGTAAGAGTATGTTTATGTCACATTGCTTCAGCACCTTTTGCCTTTTTTGGGAAGACTGACTAGTGCTTTAAGAAAGTGGAGCGAACACAGGAAAGAAATTAGATGAAAGGAATGGTATCAGACAGCTTGTGATTGACTAGACTGTGCCAAAAAGAAAATAAGTCACCCAGAGAAAACAAGCAGACCAAGAAGAAAATACAGTGGAATCTACATTTATGAGAAGGAAACGGCTCATGCTGGAATTGGTATAGATAAAGGGACAGCTCTAGGGTTTAGTATTCACTTTTTGCAAAGTCTTGTACCTAGAGTTGCCATTTGGGCAAACAGGGGAACTTCCTGGGTTTGACCCAGAATCTCCAGGTGAGTGGCATTTGATGATGTCCACATCCTTTCCAGGTTCCACCTACTCCACACCCAATAAAATGTAGCTGGGACTAATCATGTCTCCTGAAATCAGATCCCCCAAAAAGGAGTAGCTCAGAGTAGTCTAATCTGAGTATACATTCTGCCCATTTTTTCATACATTTCACACAATGTTGACCTGCACATGAATATTACCCTTGGTTAGTAACATGTATAAAAGTGCAAAAGGGAATCAGTTACTGGCTTTTACAACCCGTATATTGCATTGTAACACTTTATATATATATATATATATATATATATATATATATATACTGGTCAGCAACATGTGAAATGTAAATGTGCCCTGAAACGCATGGTCAGTATGGCAACCCTAATTTTAGCCCCGTCAGTGGCCTTGCTAGGGGGGGCTACTGGACCTCAACTCTCAGCAGACCTGACAGCGGCTAATGGGGATCTGATAAGGGTTGGTGGGGACACAGCAGAGGCTGGTGGGGACACAACAGGGGCAATTGGGAAACAACAGGGCTGGTAGGGACACAAGGCAGGGAGTAGAAGGTCATGGGAGGGGTCAAAAGAGAGACACGGCAGGAGCCCAGGGAAAGATATGGTAGGGGTTGATGGGGGCATGGCAGGGGCTGTGGGGATACCTGACAGGGGCTGATGGGAGAAATGGCAGTGTTAGTGTGTGGGTATTTGCATGTTAATATGCGTTGATCTGTGCTTAACTGTGTGTGTGACACTTTTGAGAAGGGATGCGACAAGGATATCCTGCACCCAGGCGCCAATAACCATAGGCTCACCCCTGGTTCTCCCAGCTGGGGTGAAGACATGAGGCTACAGAACAATCGTCATGTGACCTTGCATTACTGGCAAGGAGCACAATCTCACAATCATGTGCGCAGCAAAGAGGAGAAATATTAAGTTGTATTCTTGCATTTTTTTGTGGAGCGACTGACTGAATATTTCAGATGAAGGGGGTTGATAAAATTTAACTGTATTGTGAACACGTGTATGTCTGTCTTCCTTATACTTCATACAAATGTGAACTATTATGCACTGCTGAAAGGGTTAAGCATCTACAATCGTATTTTTACAGAGCCAGATTTCATAATCATATTACAAGAATTTAACTGTAAATCACACATATAATAATAAATACTGGCACAGAAGGATAAGAGGAGTTAATAAGAACAGATGGTCAGGGCATGGATCATATATTGTCACTATTGTTATACAAAATTATGGGTGATGTAGTCACTGGTGGCTCTAGAGCTGTGGGTGCCTGGACATTTGATGGTGATGAGTACTGGTAGGTGGTGAGGTATGGGTACAAGTTGTACTCATTTGTGTGCCAAGGCATCTGGTGTCACAAGGATTCCATACCAGCGATAAAATGGTGAATGGCTTGCAGGATAAAAATATCAGGAAAGACTAGGGATTAAAGGCATACATGTAATGTACATAAGTTTTATGTTACTGAGAGGACGGTAGACAAGTAGAACAGCCTGCCAGCAGCAGCAGTAGAGATTAATACAGTGAAGCAATTTAAACATGTATAGGATAATCGTAAAGCTATCAGGACCAAGACCAAGTGACACTTTTCTTTGGCTGAACCACAGAGAGTTCCCGGCTATGATGAATATGATTAAAGCAATGATGTAACTAAAAACCCTATGAAATTATATCGGGTGACCAAAGAAATAGACCAGGACACAAATTGAACTGCTGTGACGTAATACAAAATGCAGGTATCTGTAGGATGTAAACCTGCTAAAGAACCTCCTTCTGCTCTTGGCTGTGCCACTGCTTAATGGGCTGTTTACAAGGGAGATCTCTGATCTTCCAAGCCAGCACAGCCTTCATAGGATACATTATTGTGATATCCCAATGCTCCACTGTGAGTATGATGGCCATGAAGGCGGCAGCTGCAGTTGCTGCTCTGGGTCAGGCCTAGGGTACCATCCAAGGTAAATACGTTTCCAGTAGTGTACCTAAGGGGAGCAGCCCCCCCACCCCGGGTGCCACTCATCAAACTTATTTATTTTTCCCGTTGGCATACTGTTTAAAGATTTGTGAAATAACATTTTGTGAGTCTTTACATTTTAAAGTGGGGGGTGCCCCATACAGGATCCGCCTTGGTTGCCAAACACTCTAGGTATGTTCTTGTACGTTTCTGGACTAAAGTATTTTATCACCATAGCAACAAATGGGATTGTAGTACTGACAAGTTCACTGTGAGAAATCTTTATCCTCAGTATCACTCCCACCCATCACAATCCCCTAAAGTGCCCTCCATGCTCCACCTCATCTGGTCTCCATGGTCCCTACAATGAAAGTAATGCATTGGTATCTAAAGGCAGGGATGGGAGGGGGTACATCTATGTGGAACTGTTTGGTAACTCAAGAGAGTGGGCCCAATACAGTTTTATTCACTGTACCCCACTTATGGAATGCCTGCTGATTGGTGATAACATCACTTTTCAAATTTCACCACAGAACCTTTTGTACATATCCAATATATTGTTGTCTACGCAACCTTCTACAACCCAATTGCTGGAACTTTTTAAACTAATGATCTTCGCAGCCACAGGCTCAGCCAACGGATACCTGTAAGAAATATGTTATATGTGATAAATAAAAAACAGTATATAACATTTATATATACCGTATATGGAAATGGTTTCTACTCCTCCATCAGTCATAGTGGCCTTGGCTAGCTATTAAAAGCGGGTGGGTTGATTACATTAGCCCTCATTTTACACAATATATTACATTTAGTGTCATACTGACCCTGTAGGTGTGTAATCTTATACAGCAGGATTTTCACACAATCTGTAGTAGGATTTTTCCTGGCCTCCATGGCGATGAATTTCCTGCCTCATGACTAAAATAAAATTGTACAGAGAACAAGCAGCAGAAAGAGAGGGGTCATTACCCCCACCTTCTTCTCTGCTTACAGGTTTGGTGTTCTTCTATATAATATTGTTAGGAGGTAGGGGATAAACCCCTTTATTGTTATAAAATGTCACCCCAAAGGGCATAGTAAAATGCTTGAACACTTGAAGCTCAGTGTGCTTTCCTGACACTAAAAACAGAGTGCCAATATGAGAGCAGAAGGTAGAGGAGCTCCGTGTGTCTGCTGGATACAATGTATCACAATTTAACAGTGTGTTGACTGAAGAGTCGGTAGCTGAAAAGTGCTCACCAAAGAATGGTCATAAACACGGAACTTGTGAATAAATCAGGGTGGTAATTTTAATGGCAAACATAACAGAGGACTGTTGATTTCTCTCTATATTGTGAGCTGCGGGTGAGTGAAGGAGATAAAAAAGACACTATGAGGCACCAAGCATCAAACTATGTGATTTCTCCCTCTTAAAAGGAGTAACTTGGCGCTGCCTGGTTAAAGCAGTGAAATAACGCTGTAAGTTTGTAGGTGAGTTGTTTGCTGGTTTATTACATGCTAACCTCTAAGAGTTTCTGTTGTAAGATGTAGCAAATTCCACATAATTGGCAGTAGATGTTTAAGTATCTATTCTCAGTGTTGCATTTTTGTGGACTGGTGCCTTAAGCCTGGTTCAAAACCAATTTATGATGTCATATCCTGGCATTTCACCTCACATGGAACATGTTTGGAACGAGATACTACAGAGGCTGTGCTGGCTAGGCACTGGATACCTGCCAGTTGTGTCGACCAAGTTTGCCAAATGAAACTTAACCAAGTCTATACCATTGTGTTAATAAAACACACAATTTTCATATAAATATATAGATGAAATACTATTCTTACCTTGTCCTTCAAGTGGGTGAAACCATATGACTCTAAAGAGTCTTTGATATCCTGGAACGCAATGTATTCATAATAGCCCCACTGGTAAACTATTCACTGCATTCTTAAAACAACTTACTTGACATACACAATGTAGAGACATCTAAGCCTTGTGTTATGAGCCAAAACTATTATAATCTCTACATGAAAGAGATGAACTTGTGTCCTCTTCTCCTCCAATATCTGCCTTAATTATCACAATGTGACACACAGGAGCTCCGAAAACATACAATCGTGTCATTTGTATTGAAAAATAAGCTTTCGTGTATGGAAGTTAACTAAATTGCCCGATACGTAACAAATTTGGCAGTGTTCTGGAGACTAGCTTGAATGTGGTCATGAGTATCAATACAGAAGTATAATAATATGATACAGAAGTATAATATGCATATCACACGCACTTGGGGGAAGAGGCCAAAGCCTTATATGACTATAGGGATCCGACAGCTCATTTTCTTTAAAATTATTTTCTGTACAGTTATGGAACCATAAGTGACATTGTACTGTGATACCCAAGACTATATTTGGGAACGTTACATGAACATAACTTACCACACAATCTGTTTAATGACCTTCATGCTCCTGCAGACACAATGATTTGATATATAATATACATATGTACATATAACAAAACATGGAATCAGCACACACCCAACAAATACTACTTAAAAGCACCTATCTGACGCATTAATATTGGGAACTCCTTCAAACTATATAGCCACATGTTGCTTAGCCCGCACTATGTCAAATACACATATAACATACAGTTTTATTTTAGATACTTCCCTTCCTACACTTCACTTTCCTTGTTTAAGATAAATATATACTTCCTTAATTAGCGATCAGTAGTGTAATGACTTCTCTTTAAAAGCCAAAGAAAACCATTGTTGTTAATATAATACCACTGTCACTTGTCTACTGAAGTTATATATTATATTGGCACAAATGTAAGCTATTTATACATGGTCACCACAGAGCCCGGATCTCAACATCATCGCGTCTGTCTGGGATTACAGGAAGAGAGAGAAGCAGTGGACGATGCCTAAATCAAAAGAACTGTGCTTAGTTCTCCAAGAGGTTTGGAAGACCCTACCTGCTGTGTTGCTTAAAATATTGTGTGCAAGTGTACCTAGAGGAATTAATGTTGTTTTGAAGGTGAAGGGTGGTCACGTCAAATATTGATTTAATTTAGATTGCTTCTTCTGTTCGCTCACTTTGTATTTTGTTAAATAATCAAAATAATCAAAATAAACAGTTAACATGGCTATTTTTTAAAGTACTATGTCTCTCTCTCTCTCTCTCTCTCTATTAAATTGTTACATAGCTTGCAAGCCTTATTGTTTTCAAAATATTATTGATCATTAAACTAATGTACAGACTATGTGTAGTTCAGAGTAAATTACATTTTACTTCCAAAATATTTATTTCCAAAATGTAAGAGTATGGCTGCTATCAGGGGCCTACAACCAGTACCTGTGTGTGGGGCCCAGACAAGCATGGAGGCCTGACCTCCCTGGACTGGGTCCTGGCGACCTACTTTCCTTGTCTCAGTGGCCCCTTTCTGGGGCTTAGCGGGCTTAAGGGCATGGTGACCCCATTGTGAGAATGGGGCAGCTGGAGGATCATGGGGAGGAACATTTTTGCCTGGAACACCTAATAGTCATATCACACAAAGGCAGGCATTTCTAGGACTTATTTGGTTTTTGCCTGGAGGCTCCAGGTGAAGTGGCGCTTCTCTGGGTCACTACATGAAAACTCTGGGTCGTGGAAGCGGGGTTGCAGCACGCCACACTCCCAGCTCACTTGCCGTCCAACAATAGCGTGCGTCCAGCAGGACCGACCAGTGACATCGATGGGACCTCGAACCCCCAACCAGAACCGGAAAGTTCTCAGGTATGCTGATATGTTGTCGCCATAGAAACAAAGTTTTGTGTTTGTGATTAAACCTTCCGAGAAAAGCTCAGCTAAGGTTATTAGTTACAACATACTATGGAGTAAAATTAATGTTCTGCATGTAAAAGCATATTTAATGCTTGCAGGCAATGAAGAACTCCCGAACCTATTCAGTCACAGGGGTTTATCAACGAAAGGGACAGCTGACAAGAGACTTGGCAGGACAGTTGTGGTTTTAACTCCCTCACTTCACTATTTATTATGAAGGACCAACATTAGCACGTTTCTCCAGACAGAAGGGTTGAGCTTCCCCTGCATAATGTATAATTAAATGTGTAAGGAGACTTTGAAGAAATATAAAGATTTAACTACACATTCTACAGGGCTTGACTGTTCACAAACTGTTGCATTGTCCTGTTAATTAATCAACCCCAAGGAGCGTTACATTAAGGGCAATATTGGTTATTAAATTGGCAATATATTGGTTATTTCAATAAAACGTTTAGACAAGAATATCCTATAGTTAAAGGTACACTTGGCATGCATATCAAATGGCCGCGTTTTGCGCATGCATCATGCAATAATGGTAATAGATTATTGCTACTGAGCTGCTGAATATACACCCCACGTTAATGAATAAAATTAGCTGTGCTTATCTTGCCATTGAAGTGAGATATGCTTTTGTTTGTCAGAGACAGATTAAAAAAACCCGCTGATCTCATGCTGTATTTGTAAGTGACATGGCAATGTTCCCTGAGGATTTAAAGAGGTATTTGTTTCGTTGGTCGGCAAGACTTTGTATCTCAACATCATTTCACACTGCAGTGATTTACAGAGTACTGAAAGTACCCAGATGCCGGAAACCAGGATCAGAAAACAGAATTACAACTGCACTGTATCCAGCTATATCTGTGATAACGGAGAGAAAAACCTGCTCAATACCGCCACCTCCCAAAACTCCTAATGTAAATGGAAAATCCCAGAAGACTGACATAGAAAAGATCAAAAACACAAATAAACGTTTTTTAACCCCTTAATGACAAAGCCCGTACATGACGGGCTCAAAATGCATTGTTTTCAATGGGTTTAGGGACCACCCATTGTCCTAAAGGGGTTAAATACCATAATTTTAAGGAAGCCTTTTTCTAAGTGAATTAGAACCATGATCATGTTTTCTTGGTTGAAAAGCTCACAATCAGAACCCTCTATATTCATTATACCTGACTCTACATTATCACCCAGCATTTTTAACCCTGTCACATGTAATTAAAACGCCGGGAAGAGTTGCATGGTCCATATAAATTTACTTGAGTCTAGCCAAAATCTGTACTGGTCAAGGTCTCCAAGTCACAGCGAGTGTGGAGAATTGCGACTGCCCTGCTTGGCAATGAAAATGATTAAAAAAACATAAGGAGTTATGATTGCTTTTCTAATTGTGCCTTTTATTTTAGTACCCGCCGTTCACAAAATAGGTATAGATACAACACGGGGTCCCATTTAAATGTAGCCGTCTGCCAAACATGCCGCAATCTGAATGATGCATGAGCTGTCCTGAAGCCTCACGCTAGTCACTTAGATCACGAAATAGCTGAGATATAACATATCATGTAACCTCCGACAGCATAAACAGAGGACCTAGACCACATGGATTGTTTGCGCATTAGAGAAACCACCATATCAGTATAACGGGAATCTATGGGTTAATAAGTCATTGCAGACTTCCCGTCATTAACCCATCTTCGATTTCCAAACTGCTGTAGCAGTCGGGCAAGGTAACACAACCAGGGAAATGTTTGCTTCCCCACTAGAACTTTGGACACTGGAGCCCTTGTTTGTGCTGGATTTGGCCAGGAGCTGTTGTTTGCCACTCATACACATTTTTTGGCAGAGTGAAACAATCCTGCACTGAGCATTTTTTAATTAAACATTCCCTTATATTAAATAGTTAAGGCTTATCTGTGCATGTATGTGTAAAATTAATAAGTGCTCGCAAGTCAATGTTTGCCGGGAAATAAGTCAAGCTCGGTGCTTAGCTGAACGTTAAACCAAAATCAGCTGTTTCGAGCCACACATGGGGTGGAAAAAGAGAGACAAGCACCTGCTAGCTCTGCTTTGGGTAACCGTGAACCCCCAGATTCGTTATTCCTTTTCTCGTGTTTTCTTTTATACAATCGAGTTGTTCTAGGGAGGTTTTTTTTTTAAACGTAGCACCTGTTGTATACAAGGTATAGAAGTTATTCAGTTGCAAAATCGCATGACCTTAAGTCCAACTCTTAGATCATCTCAAACTCATCTCGACTGTCAATTCTAGTCTTGCCATGTCCTTTAAATGTATTTACGGTAAGACGCGCTGTGTAAATTGTGGCCGCTATATAAATAAAAGGTAATAATTTTGTTTACTTTACAAATAATGGCTTGATTAAGATAATAGCCACTTAAAATGACACATTTAACATTTTTTTTCTTTCTAGGTCATCAGATTTTGCTAATGGCAATTATCCGATACAAATGTAACACAGTGATGCAATATTTTCATATTCATCCATCTTTTCATCCTCGCTTTCTTTTAAAAATATATAATGCAAAATTGTATATATTTATTTTTTCGATTTTATATAGACATTACGAAAGTCAACAGCATACTGGGGAATATCTATGAAGTCTCATAAAGCTCACAGTGAGCTCTTTTTAGCAATTAAACAAATCCCATAGAAACCAATGTTTTTTTGTCTCATGATAAATTTGATGTATCGTACGCTGGTATACACCAGACCCATCTATAAACATGTCAGCAACTTGTCACATTTAAAAATAACTTGGCATGTCCCTAAGTTCAATATTATTGTGCAGTGTGGCGCTAATAGGCAACTTAGTCCGTGAAGAATAAATACCATATCAAAACACAGTTTATATGTTTATACAAAATAAATAAACTGTGTTGAGTACGAAACGAGAAAGTACAATCTATTAGCCGATCGCCATACGTCCCAACGTTATAAACAGTTGCATGGGGAGCGATGGATTGGGGCGATGGAGCATCACCGAGTATTAATAGGTGTATTCATTACATACAGATGTCTGTTTAAGAAAATAAAATCCAGTGTTACATAAAAAGAGCAGAATACTTTATGTCTGCCAATTTTTTATTATGGAAACATTCAGAATTTCTTTAAAAAAAAAAAAAATGCATGCTGGGACTGGAATCAGACAGAGGGACTGTTCTCCAAAAACAGAGGCATTTGGGAGGTGTGAAAAAAAAAAGAAGACAAAAATCACGACAAAGCGCCAAAAGTAGGGTAGGGTCCATGGTTAAAAAAGCAATTGGATTAATCTTGTCTACTGAGACTTTATGGAGCAGAACAATTTTATTTGCCATTTCAATACAACAAGAGAAGAGTAAAACCTAAACCCTAACGAGACAAAAGAACATCTTTTCAAATGACACCAAGTGACCTGATTAACCGCCGGTAGTCACATGACTCCTAATTTTGGCCCTAGAAGTAGCTCAATTTTCTTGTTTTTTTGTATTCACTACATTTATTACTTTATATAAAATAGAAATAGAAATTGTTGTTTTTTTTTCATCATCGCAACCACCGAAATAATATTAACACTTTTAGATTGACTTTGTTCTCCCCAACATACGCATATTGGAATAACACTCAACGTGTCCAATCGTTTTGATTTTGTGCTTGTTATCTTTCATGATGAGGTGATAGATAGATATTGTGGCTGGCACATCCAGGAAAAATCATAAAATGGTAAATAAAACGATGTGATCCGTCACTCTTACTAAATAACAGTATGGAAGTCGTAGAAGTAAATGCTGAGAGGTAGCTAAGCTTGTAAACAGTAAATATAGCCGTCTCATAGACGCTCACTGGTTTACGCGTTCCACTGTGAACTTGGTACGCTGGTAGTTGATTCTACTTGACCTTTACAAAGCAGTTACTATCATGCACTTGAGATACCAATCATATATGTCACTCATTAAAGGTGCAGTTCCGCCTACTTCTAAAAGTTGCTACTGCCATAATTTATAGACAGTCTGCCATTTGTTTCGAACAGACTAACACGCATCAAAGCAGCAGGCGCCCGTCCTTGAAAGTCAACCTCTGCCGAGGCTCCTTTAAATTTCATTTCATGAGCGGTTTTCAATTCAAACATGTTATTCTAAAGGTGAATAAAGCATTAATGCGTCACTCGTGCGGACCTGACCAGGCTACATTACTCAACCTACCCATACGGCATCGGTTTCAGAGAAGGAGTAAACTGCTGGATAGTTTTCAGGCTACATAGATTAACTAATTCCTGGCCACAAGATTTAACTACATTTACAAACAACGTCAAACAACGAAAGAATAAATGAATAATGAAAATGGTAAAGGATGGCACGGCTCAGGTTCACTTCCCTTTTCTCTAATGGTTAACTTCTCTCAACAGACACTCGTGCATATCCACACTTTACTGGCCAGAATTCTGTCAGTCGTAGACATTAACTCCGATTACTCCTAGCCAGCTTCAGCTCATTGACTGCTTTCACCTTCTTAACCGAGGAATGGGTTTGGATTATTTTAGAAACCCAGCATCATCCCACAGCCCTGACATCTGAATAGCTTATCAATGTTTCAACATCAAGTAAATGTTATGTTGTATAGTTTGGCTGGCTAAGGGTTTTCTGTGTTGCAATCCGGCCACAGGTGGAAGGCCGCAGTTATGCCACCGTCAGCCAACTGCATGATCTAGAATTAAAGCCAAACCATGGCATCTATTACATAAGAAGGGACATTCTTGCCATTTTGAACCAATTTCTGGCATCCTAGCCTTAATATTATGTCCACAAAGTAACAGTTTCCGAAAATTCAAATATTTCCCCCAAAAATATAAACGTACGGCTATTTTTATTTATAAAATCAGTGTCAGAGCTATTGTAATAGACCTGTAATTAGCACAGTCCCCTGATAATGGCTGGAGGACAATCCGAGATTGATACATAAAAGACAGGAATGTTCTTATTTAAAGAGCACAATAATCCTTTAGGAGCACAGAGGACATTTCTTTATAGTACATTGTCGTATTCTGTGTCAATAACACTGATCAGTTATGCCTTCAGAAACAAAAGCAGCAGTCACTATATATTAGATTGTTAGCTCAGTGAGGCCAAACAAGTCTTTTATCGCACACATTCACTTCAATCACTAAACATAAGTTTATCATAACACAATAATCGTCCGGAATGTGACTTTCCTGAAACTCCTCTCCTAAATAAACAGAATTCCCCCTTTTTGGTTATTTGGGGAGTTATTGAGAATATACACGTTGTTCTAGTTCCTGCTCTAATCCATCCCTTTTTTATCTCAGGATTTTAATTAAATGCCTTTTCATTGCCTTAAGCAGAAAGTTGTCATTATCTGTCAGTTCTTTCAATAATCCTCTGGCTTCGCTGAACCCCAAGTGAAAAAGAGATGGTTTAACCGCAATTTTCTAATCAAGTCCCTCAAGCAAGAATAGCAGGATTGGTAAACAAAGCAAGTATTAAGTGTATATATATATATATATATATATATATATATATGTTGATTTCTTAGGGCAATGCATACATATACATACATCTATACATACAAATAAGAATGCAATTCTGGTCAGCTGTTTTATTAAGGAAAAGAATAATTACTGAATGAGTACACAAATTCCAATGACGCTCTATATGCGGGAAAAACCCTTTGTGTTAAGTGATTTACTTATATTAATAGCTGCCATACTTTAGAGACACTCTGAAGAATGCTAGAAATGTTTAACCATTTCATGCACAACAGCCTAAGCGGATGTAAAACAAGGAAATATAGAATATTCAGACCAAAAAGCTACAGACATTTTAAATTGTATCCTAATCCACTCTAATTTCTGGGATTCTGCAAACGCATAGAACACATTTCAAAAGACTGTGTGGGCCACGGAGCAGGGACGGCGGTCATGTCGCCACGGAATGAAGTCACACAACAGATCTGGTACAATTTACAAACTTCCTCTCTTGCAGGTAAAATAACATAGAACAGGTAGGGCGTGTTTCTACTTGTCAGCTGATTTTAGCCCACTGCTTGCTATATATATATATATATATATATATATATACACACACATATATACATATATATACACACACACATATATATATATATATATATATATATACACACATATACATATATACATATATATATATATATATATATATATATATATATATACACACAATTAAACAGCCGCAGCCCTAATCAAATGTCATTTCCAGCTGCCTTATGGCGTTACTAGTTAATTGTAGAGTACGGAGCTCCACTTTCTTATACAGTTTATATTACCTTCTGTCAATATGTACTGGCAACACCTTTAATTATAGTTAAGGGAACTCCTTGACATCGAATTGGTTACAACTATCTATGCAAAGAGACATTTCCATGCTATAGGTTGACCTTTCACATGTGTGGCATATGTCAGCATATGCCAGAGCTATATACAGCCCCAAACTAAAGCAACTCTTGCAATGGCTGACAATGTGAGCTACGAGTGTACAGAAGAAATTGCCCTTTCTACATATATGTATATATAGTGCGTGTATATATATATATATATATATATACACATATATATATGAAATACGCTTCTGTATGTATATGTATATACATTGATACTGAGAAAACATATGCATACACATAAAAACATTATAGCATTAGAACATTTAGTGCTATAATTCCAGCCTTGCTCAAAGCTTTTTTTTTTTCCGTCTCCTTGCTGACCAGCGCATGAGTCAGTTCTGCACCTGTTAGGGTTTATGTCAGTCTCTGACAGCACACAGGGATCCTGCAAATCACCAGCGCTCCCCAAACGCTGTTATGATCCGCCCTATTACCGAAAGTGATCAACAGAGTATTCTCAGGCATCCTGAGTGGGAAATAGCACCTTACCCCTGACCATCGGGGCGATCACCTGAAATATTCCCATTAAGAGGAGTCATTTGTTTATCCGTGTTATAAACGAAAAATGGTGTCCAGGAATTTGCTTACTCCCATTTAACACAGGGGTTTGACAATGAATTTCCAGTATTGATGATGTGTCCAGAAGGTCACCTGATACCAGATGGTAGCCTGACCTGTGGACAACTATTGACCAGAAGGGAGAAATGCATTCATTGTATAAAAGGTCAAATGTATGTCGCAATCAATGAAACGGAGGGCAAGTAAATATTCTTTAAATGGCCTTTCATTCCAAAACACCCTTGATAATATATTAATAATAATAATAAATGATGAAAACACAAACCAGAAGGAAAAATAGTACAATGACTTTTAATGAGAGCAACATACAATACTGTACGGCTTGGAAATGTGCAAATAGCTGATCTCCTGGTGACCCTGCATGCTGTGAGGTGGAAATGTATATTATCTGTGGACATGCGCAACCAAAATGAGTGTTTAATCTGATCCAGAGAACTCATCACCCACCTAATAGTAACAGAGGACCCCCCCCCCAGGAAGCGACATATAGCGGCAGAATAGACCATATCGTCTATATTTGATCCAGAAGCTGTAATTGATTAACTTGGAATGCTTAAAACCAGAAGTAAAAAAAGGCTTCCCTGTACCAGATCACGTAAGCTCTGGAAATAGTCTATCTGGCTAATTTATTTCATTGGTGGCTACTTAGATGTATTTAGAAGTACTCAATTATATCTATAGTTAGTTAAAGTAGATGCGGGGAATGAGAAATTGCTTGGTGACACATATCTGGCCAGAAACCTGTCTGAACCAGCAGGACTGCTCCAGTTAATTGATTAACTTGCAGTAGAGAGCTTCATTTTTTAGCAGGCATTTAATACACCAGCGGGAAACATCTGTTCTTCTCTGTCTAGAAAATAAGGCTGATTCATTTACAGTGGCTCCTGCACTGCCCCAGACTTCTTTTTACTGGGCTGCGGGGACTCGTTCTCTATTGATGAGAGTATGCGGGGCAGTGGATTTACACAGAATAAAAGAGGTTAATAATCTGGTATGACTATTAGATCTTGGTTGGTTGTGAAGGGGATGGGTTCTCCAAATCAACTTTGGACTTTGCTACTAAAATTAGGTCTACTCAAACTGGCCTTTAACCCCATTAACCACAGAGGCCACTTTTGGTCATCATCTGACAATCTAATCTGAATGGGATTTTAAAAGATGAATAAGTGGAAGAATGAGGTTAAGGAATTGAGATTTGAGGTTGTTTTGGGGGGTTTTCACCTACAATTCACTGCATTCTAGTCGTTAGATCCAGAAAATACATCTGGGAATCACATCCACCAATACAAGTCAGTTAACTGCTGGAGAGACCAGCCTCTCCAACACTTGTGTGTTTGTTTTTGCTGTAAAAAGACACAAAAAATAACACATGCAAGAAACATATAGAAACATAAACAGTGTCACTTTAGAATTCATTTTTTCTCTCTCTCAGTTCCATGAGGTAGATTCTTCATTTGTAAATAGAAGAGAAACAAAATAAAGCTGCAGTTCTTATATCAACATTTGCTTACCTTAATTTAAGAAGTGAAACTATACAGAATGATCACTTG